>NC_056712.1:24488656-24788656 GCF_018831695.1 Puntigrus tetrazona | reverse complement strand
CGCGGCGCTACCCGTCTCAAAGAAACTCTAAAACTTTCAATGAAATCTTTGCCTTATAACTCTTCATTTGGGGTATGTTTAAGTGCAAGTTTTTACTTGCTGTTTATATCTCAGACTTTTGAGTTGGCCGTGGAAGTTACCGGTTTCTTTTTGTGTACTTGATTTCCCCTGAGAAAGTTTAAGGAACGTTAAGAGATGACATTGTTGTACGCTAATGTAACAGGATGTCTAAATCGAGTCTAAGGCGGTCTATGGAAACACCATAATTATGTGTTATACTTGGAATAGCTATTAAATATATCATGCAACTTCCCCAACCAAAGCCTGAGATTAATAAAAGTTTTCTGCTGCAATGTTTTTCATCTAAACAAGTCGTATTATCTTAGTACTCACTAAAAGACAGGTATCTTGGTTTCATTTCTCAGGAAAGGGAAAAGTAGACGTTAGTGAAGATGTTCTGATTTTTACAAAGAGAAAACTTCATATTAATCTCTGTGTCAGTCTTTTAGTTTCACATTTGCTGATGTTCTCATGTTCAGTACAGTATTGTGACATGATTGGACTGAGATGAATAGGGCCTGCTTCACCTGATCATTTAAAGTATTCCTGTCAGTATGGGGTACATGAATAATCAACATCTCTTCAGAATAGTGACGTGTGCCCTCCACATGCAGCCTAGAGGGAACGAAAACAAGACTGAAATAAGAAAACGAAAACAACGGCACATTACAGAGGCAGATAGTCTCCCGGGCAGACGAGTTGAGAAGGGAGGAGCTTTATTTTCTTTCTGCTGTGGGGTTTGACAGTGAGAGACGATGTATTTAGGCTGGAGTCACATCCTCTCAAGCCCTGCGGGGGTCCATATGAAACTGCTTCCACAACGAGGCATCCCAGACGTGGGCACAGGGACTCTGAGTACCCCAGAGAGATGTGCCCTGCTCATAGTGTGGTTATGGGCGTGTTTCTTTTGCTGCTGCGGTTTGGAAATATTCATGTCTGCGTATGTTAATGGAACTAGATCCAAAGTGTTTCTCATGTAGGCGAACTTATGACAGAGTACTTGAAAATAATAACACTTGCAAATCTTTCTAAATTAATTTGTTCTGTGAATCACAAGCTTGCGTGTTGTTTCATACTTAAATCAATGTTTTGCAATATTATACATATTATATAATGTAAATAAAAATGTTACTGTTTCAATATTTGATTGGATTTTAATTCACTTTGTTTAGTGTTGAACATAATCTTGATTATAATTAAATGAAATTAAACAAAATTAATTCAACTAAAAGATGTAAGAGACAATTGATTAAAATGTATAAATTGCTGCCTTTGAATTATAAGGTTTTGTCTGCATTCTTAGTGCTTTCGAAAAATTGAGCTTTAAAGTTTTTCCATTCTATATAGCAAAAATGACCCTAAATGTATTACAAATGTACAATATTATTAGGAATTATATCTTGCAAAAAAAATTACAAATAAATAAAGCAGCATTTTGTAAGAAATACAAACATTTTACTTTAATACAATTAATAAAAGTAATGTTTTCACAGAAACAAGTTTGAGTAACTAAATTTTGACACGAAGGTCAGATCGAACCTTATGATTCCAAGGTGATGAAATATTATATATATTTTATAATATATATATATATAATATAATATATAATATTTTTTCAGTTGCTGCAGTGTAATTCAAAAGCATTTGTATTTTATTTACTTTCCGCATGCTTTTTCTTTTTTTAAGTCATTTTATCGGTGGTAATTGCCACCATAGTCTCTTATCTAAATGTTACATTTCCCAGACTGCAACTTTATTGGCTGTTTGAGCAGTTTGACTCCTAATTTCCATACAAATCAAAAATGGTGTAGAGGCCACATCTTGGTGCGATCCTCTCCCCCTGCTCTCTAGACCTGTGTGGTGACGTCTTATCATGTTTAATTTGTCCCCGAGACTCTGAGGTGGAATTGTTTCAGGGTGGCGAGCGAGTGTAGAGAGAGGTCTGAAGAGTAGAGGGGGGATGACATGCTCGCTGTCCCCCCCATTGCCTCCCCTCGCCTGTCTGTCGAGTAAACAATCCTGGTGCTGCGTGCTCAAGATGGAGCCTCACTGAATATCAACAACACACTCTGCAGCGTGAAAAGCCTCTTCTCCAAGGAAAGCTGAGCCGAGAGCCCAGACAACCATACAACAGCCCTCGCCCTGATTGGAGACCAGCATTACAAGACATTTTTGGGGAAAAGAGAGTGAATTTTGGAGGGGATCGAAAAAGTAAGGGAGGGTTGAGCTATCATGGGCAGCAAGGAATAGAGGTCAAGAAGAAGAAGCCTTGAATGCAACTCAAAGATGGAAGGAAGGTGTAGTGAAATTCAAAGAGATCAACCAAAAAAATGAAAATTATGTCAGACTTGTCAGACTTTTTCTTTCATCTAACAGAAAAGGTAAAATTTTGCAGACTGTTTCCTCTTCTCTTTTCCATACGCTCAAAATAAATAGAGACTGAAGCATTCACACTTCAAAAAACTTACAAAAGCAACAAAAAAAAGTCTTGTAAAGTGGTCCATTTAATATGTTAAATTCCAAATTTAACATTTAAAGACTATTTGAAGTCTAGATCATTGTGGTTCAGAAACAAATCACTCAAAACTATTTTTATGTACTGATTCAATGATACATGGTTTCTTAATAATATCAGTTTTTCACGTGAATCTATTTATCTGTCTGTCTGTCTGTCTGTCTGTCTGTCTATCTATCTATCCCTGTCTGTCTGTCTGTCTATCTGTCTGTCTAGAGAGAGAGAGTGAAAGATTGCTATAGATCTTTCTTGCTCAAATCTGTGTCCCTTTCTCCCTCTGTTTCGTACAATCACCATTCAGCCCTCTTCTTTGAACGCTTGTGAGAGTTTTCTTGACCTCTCGCCAGCAAAGATCATCTTTTGAGGTCTTAGTTTGATGTATGAGAGCCATATGGTCTGACAGCTCGACCCCCTCTCTGACATTTTGTCTTATTTGTTGCTGCTCTCCTGATCTCTGACCTTATGTATATCTTGACCAGCTCGAAACAATGCTCTTTTGGAAAAAAGCAAGAAAGGAGAGAAGTAGAGTCTCTTTATTTGTAATATAAAGCAAGATTGCCTTAAGGAAGCATTGCATATGAACTTTCACAGATTTAGTTCTTTCTCTCTGAATTTTAAATGTGTTTTATTAAAAGCCATGCTTTATGTACATTTTGTGATTTGTCTTTGCCTTAAGCTTTAAAATTGTAAATGCCTAGTATACTTTACTTAGACAGCTATTATTGACAGCAATAATGTAGACAGAATTTTGTTGGAGTTTTGTGTAGATGCAACGGCCTTATTTTGTGTACACTTGACAACCGGTTGGTTGGATTTCAAACAAGTCTGAAATGTGTTGTAGTGTCTGTAGTCTCTCGCACTAGTTGATGATGGGCACACGCTGTGAATTGACTACAATCTGGGGCTCTTTGTTGCAGTTTTAAAACTTAAAAGAACGACAGGCTCCTGTCTTGTAGTGTACACTATGCTTTATGAAGATTCCAAGTCGGTAGAGCAGTATATACCTATTTATGCTTTCTCTCTCTATCTGCCCCTCTCTTCCTCACCTTTTTTTCTTTCCAATTTTCTAAGGTGTTGGTCAGCCCTTGGCAGTGGACCGGTGGAAAGTGTTTGTGTCTGTGGTGTGCTTCTTAGATGCGGATACAAGCTTCCATTCTGGCACTTTTTTTTTTTTTTTTTTTCCCTTTTCGTCTTGTCACTAAATCCATTCGCAGACAGCCACAGGGTGCAATATAGAAAGCATTTCATCATTTGTGACTGTGAATGGGATTGACTCCAAACTTTGATCCAGCAGCTAATTGTCAGCTTTACAGCAGAGATAATGCAGAGAGAGAGAAGCTATAGTTGCTGAAAGAAGTAAACTTCAAAATGTATGGATGCCTTTAGAATATATATCAAAGTATCAGATCAATACTCACTGCTAGTGTCATTCTATTACGATTCAATATTTTGTACTGTTTTATATTAGTATATTGTATTCATTAATATTTTGAATTACCATTTATTTTTACCATTAATTTAATATAAGGTCAAAGCTTTTTTTTTTTTTTTAAATTAGCCATTTATATATTTTAAGTATCTAATATCTTAAGTTCTATTTCTGCTTTTTAATAAAAAAACAATACTGGTTTTTCACTTGCCTGAGAAAAGCTCCACATTTAAGATGCTGTTTGATTCAATATTTTATTCTTCATTCATGCATTTTTAAGTGTGACTCAAGTGTCCAAAACCATTTTGCGCCCAATATATAAGGATTCTTTACTTCGTAAGGGTTCTGTAGATGAGGCCAAAAGAGCAGATGTTCTGAGTAGATGTGACCATTGCTGTATGTGCTCTTCTGAATTTGCATTAAATGGGCGCGCTCTGCCTCTTCTCTCCTTCCGCCGCTGTCTCGGCCGAGGTGAGGCAACTTATTAACCTTTCTGAAGCCATGGGCATCTCAGGGATTGAAAGCACACTTTTGGCACGGCGTGTTAATACAAATTAACCTCACACGATTGATATGCCTTGATTCAATTTTAATCACATTTCACACCATCAACGTCAGAGCACCCGTGTACTTCAGCCAACACCACCTTGTATTACATTTTCTCATCAGTTCTCTGATATTTGATTAGAGGCATTGACGTGACATGCCGGAGTCAAAGCGTGGTCCACTTACACTCCCCATCCCCCGCTTTATTGTATGCGTAATTCACTCGCTGTTAGTGAGTATATGTTGTGTGACATTATATGGATGAGGCCTTGAGGCGCACCAGCCATCCTCCCCCTATAATAACAATTGAGTTGTATTGATTCGCCTGCATGCACCTCAATGCCGTTTTTCCGCTGGCGTGCGGCATCGGCATCCTGTAACGTGTGTTTGCCATGTTGATGGCGGTGCTAATGGTCTATGTCATGTCAGAGAGAATGTTTGACGCCTTTTCCCCCTCTTCCCATGCTGAGACTACTGAAGCATGTTTAACTCTCCCATAATGCCAGAGTCCATTAGTCGGCCGATACATAACTATCACGCAGGTGCTCGGTAGTGATGGAGGGTCTCTCAGCCCACATGGCTATTTAAACCCATTCACTCTGTCTGAAATCCAGTCAGAACGCATCTCTCTCGCTTTCGCTGTCTCTATCTCATGCCTTCTCAATCTTGTCTAAACCGACTAGCACCGTAATTGACTGGAGGGGGAGAGAGTTCGGGCTCCCCTGCGGCACAATTAAAGAGCCCGCGGATGGGGCCGGGCCCAGCTGCTAGAGGAGAGGGTCACCTGCCAGCCCATCACTCTGGTCCAGAAACCAAGCTGACTGCCACGACTCTGCAATATACTCGGCACATCTCAATGGCCCTTCCACCATCTCCAGGCGGTTGTAGATTGGAAACGAAGGGCGAATTTGCTTGTGGTTTTAACCCCAGGTGTGTGCGAGCTGTGTGGCTGGGTTTCCATGGTGAGAGGTCAGCGGATGGCAGGCAGTAATGAGGGCTGGTCTCAAGCAGGGTGAAACAGGGAGGAAGAGGTTATAAGAGGATGGGGAGAGAGACCCAGAGCTCTGGAGTTAATTGTGTGAACATTAGCTGCAGACCCGTCTGGCTATTTTGGCACTGGATAGTGGTAATGTGGTGGGTGTTTTGTATGTGGACGAGCCAAACGGTGCCACTGTAGATAACATGGTGTGATTGTAAACATGCTGTGTGTGTATTTAAAGTGATAAGTTGGTTAGATAAACCTGTGTGACTGTGGGTGTGACTGTGGCTGATTTAAATATATTTTAGTATATTGTTATTCTGTCACTACTTTAGATCCTTGATTCCATTTTTTAAATTGATTTACTTGTGTATTTGTAATTTTTCAAATGATTGAGATGCACAATTTTTTTTTATACAGTGCGCTGTAATTATGAAGTTCTAAAGTAAAGTTATGAAACATTATTGCAATTGCAATTAAATCAGCTGTTTTTACTTCTAATCAGAAATAAAAATGGCATTTATTTATGTGATCGCAAAGCTGAATTGTCAGCTGCCATTACTCCAGTGTCATCCTAAGTGTCACATGATCCTTCAGAAATCATAGCTGATTTGCTATTCAAGATGTACATGTACACATTAGTATCCAGTGAATGCATGTCTTGTGCATATCCATGTACGGTAACATGTGTCAGTGAACTTCTGCGTGTCTGTTTGCTTGTGTGCTTGTGTTAATGAATGCTCCTGGCGGTGTGTAATTAACACAACAGCAAATGTCCCCAAAGGGTGAGATTAACACTGAATGCATGAGGCACAATGCAACCCGGGAGAGTAGAGGATAGCGGTGCTCCCGCTCCCAGGGCTTCCTGGGTTTTGCCGCTGTCCCCTCAGATTATTCTGCTCCCCTCTCCCACTGATATCTGCTTGTCCGACTCCTCTCTCCACCCCTCTAGTCCAGTTGCCCATCATATCATGGTTCAACACTCACAAACACATGCTGCTTTGACTGGTAGATTGCCAGCATGGGCTGGTAGCCATCCCTTGTATACTTTATGGGACAAAACAAAACCGTAATACCCAGAAATGAGTTGTTGTGGCAGATGGAATTGTTGATCAATAACTCCCAAGGTTTTGGCAAATTATCTTGCATTTTTCTGGTGTGGCTTGATGTGCATTCATTTAGAGTTCAGAAACAGCAATCTTTCTGTGGCTTATGCTGATACAATTACTAAAGGGTTGTAGTCAGTTCAAGTTCAAGTTCTTGCAGTAAGTTTTATATATTTATATATATATATATATATATATATATATATATATATATATATATATATATATATATATATATATATATATACAAATAAAATGTCATTGCTTGCGCTAATGTTGCGTGATGCAGAATACTCACTGTAGGTTAAAGTTCAGACACAGATCAGATCCATCTTTTAGTGATGTATAGACACCAAGAGAATGCTTTTCACCATTCAGGTTTAACCTGAATTCTTGTTTTGTTTGGAATGTGGAATTTAATATTCATGTGAAATATTCCTCACACCAAAACAAAAATATGAGCAAACAAAACACAATGCACCCCACGTTTTTATGACGGGTGTTATTTTAAAAAATGTATCTTGAGACCTGCTGTGAGTGACGCAATAACTTGTGCTGTTTTTCACTATTGTCCAAGGAGAAAATGGAAAATAGGACAAAAAATTTATAAATAAATAACTACACATGCCAGTGCATTTTTTTATTTTATATTATTTTATATATATTTTTTTAATGATTATTATTTTGTTTTGTTTTGTTTTGCTTTACAGCTGTGTTATGTTCTTGTGTATGAAAGGTGTATAAAAACTTAATTTGGGATGTTTAATCTGTCACTTATTTAGAGATGTAATTTAACTTAAAGTATTGACTTCATCTAGATGAATTTGTTCCCATTGGACAATGCATGGACAAAGTTGGTGTCAGTGTTATTTGCAGGAAGAACATTTGAACATTAGTGCAAAAACAAGTGCTAATGGAAGGTCAGGCGACAGGCAAACTGTTATTATGAGTTGTGCCATTTTTCCATTCGCATTTGATATACATGCTTTTTTTTAAGCTATCATTATAACTTACCACAAAATCTCTTTTGTGCAACGCCTCCATTTTGTAAATGTGAGAGCGTGTGAAGGTGATTTAAAAGTTTTTGGGGTTTTTTTTGAGCAGCTGACAATTGTAGTTACTTGTTTTTCAATGAATGAATCGCTATGACCCCTCACCTTGATATGTGAGACAGAATAGAAGGGTAGGTCCAACTTTATTGTGGATGTGTAAGAGACTCAAAAGAAAAAGAGAGAGACCAACTCAGACAAAGTCACTCGCTCTATCTCCTAGCTTGACCACGTGTTGACTTTTTGTCCTCCGGGCTGCGCTGTGATTGGCCATTCAGACAGCAGTATGAGAGCGTTCCAGCTCTGCGCTGTTCGACGACACTTGTTTGTCATGAGCGTGAACTGTGTGACGCTCTTTACTAACACAGCCCATTCCACTCGCGCGAACACACACATATCATCTGTGCATGCACCTGTCCCCATGGCAACCAGCCTTTACTAGTCTTTGAGCTGAAACTGAATGCCACAAGTGTGTTCGTGCGTGTGCTGCTGTCGAGGGGTGTAGGAGGTATCAAGCTAAAATGGAAGCTTGCCTAGTGGTTGCAGCATGGCTTTCGGTTCAGGAAGTGCAGTGTTGGGTTCAAATGTTAAGGTGATTCTGTAAAAGATATATTTTACATATAAAACATAAACACTCTTTGAATGGAATATTATTTAAATAACGTGCAGTATTGACTTTCTTTTTCCAAGGCAGTGTTTCACAAGAATAGCTCTTTACATACATTTGGGATGAATCAGTATTGTTTAGTACTCTTTAGTAGTGACATAACAAATTAAACACAAACGCATTATTTCTTTTAAAATTAAATGTATTTTTGTGATATCAGCAAATTTTTATCAGCCATTAGTTTTATTTATTTAGCTAGATTATATGTTGTTATTTACTTATTACTGTTATTATTATTAATCATTATCATTACCATTATCATTATTATTCGCTATTAATAATTGTACTTGTTTTTGTGGGTACCATAAATGTATTTTTTTCTTTTTTCTTTAATATTAAATACATTTTATAACAGCAGCATTTATTTCAAATAGAAATATTTTGTATATTATAAATGGTTTTACTGTCACTTTCGATCAAGTTATTGCATTGATTTATAGTGGCAATGTATCACTGTTTCAGCAAATTTAAGGAGCAGAACTAGTTTTAGTGTTGAAAATAAGAAATGTTTTGTGAGCACCAAATCAGCATATTAGAATGATTTCTGAACAATCATATCTGTTCTATTGCATCTGTCAGTTTTGAGAATCGTTGTTGAATTGATGATTTAAGTGGAAGTCACACTGTTCAGTTGCTTCTCTGAGTGTCCATAAATCCGTTTGAGCATCTACTTCTTGAGTTTTGTGGACGTGACCTTAAGCTAGCCTTATTATAGAGGGCTTCCAAAAGACCTACTAGTTGTTTGAATAACTGATTTATCAATTTTAAGTGTTGCATATTCCTAACAGTAATGAATCAACCTACACAGCTAGCTGCTTTGGTTTGTGCATTTCTACCACCCTGCGGTTCCTGCCGGTGGTTGTTGTAGCGACTCCAGTGGGTGGCGCTCTTGAACAGGGGCAGGGTTTTTGATAATGCCTTAAGGCTCTGAGAACTCGGCATGTACATACACTCCTGTGTGGCTGCATTTGCTCTGGCCGTCAGCCAGCTTCCGCTCTCATTGTTCTGTCTGTTATAATTAAGGAAGCCCTATGGTGAGGCACGAGAGTGCGAGAGTAACGTGGCTGTACAGGCAGTGGCGATAATGGGAATAAGGCTTGATTTCAAGCTTGTGTAGTTTGAACAAATCTGCTCTCTTACAAATTGGGCCAAATTAATTGAGTGCATTATCTGAAATGTGAATAGTTCCTTGCCAGCAATTACACAATTCACCTGCAACGGCCAGAGATGGCGGCAGATTGATAGTGGCAGGTTAAGTGAATGAGAGGTGGCTGGATGTGACCGCATCTTCACTGTCTGTAAAAGTCCCTGAACATGGAGATGATTATGTCTTAGTTTCTTTCAGTTTTCCGTGCAGAGTATTGGGAGGGTGTCTCGTATGCATTAGCACTTTTTGGTGACAGTCACATGTTGTCGATACACTGCTCTTGGCGTCTCCCCAGTGTGCCACGGCTTGTCCCTGCTGTTACATAGGTGACAGTGCAAATGGCCCAGTTTTTAAGCTCTAGTGACACACTTGATAGAATGATTCCTTTTAGGAGTGCCGCTCCGGGACAGCTCTTAGTCGACGAGTGTCTTGAACTGAAGGATGGGCTGAGCGGTGTAGTGTAGTGTTTTTTTTAGAGTATTGGTACAAATGTTTTAAAGGAGTTGGGTATTCACATGTGTTTGTGTGTTACAGGTGCATAAACCCTCTGGGATGGGGAAAAAGCTCAGGGGTCATGACCTTTATCCCTTTTGTGTAGAGCTTCTGACCTGACCCTCTCAGTATGAGATAACTCGGTCCTGTTTTCCCTACATGTCTTTGTTACAGTCTGTTCTGATTGTATTTCTTTTTTTTCTGTGTGTTATTTGATATTTCACTTCACAGAGAATTACCTGTCGTGTGCACTGAAATATTTATGTGAGACGTACAACCTGCAGTACTCTGTCTTCCTCTTCTTTCTCTCTCTCTCTATCTCTCTCTCTCTCTCTCTCTCTCTCTCTCTCTCTCTCTCTCTCTCTCTCTCTCTCTCTCTCTCTCTCTCTAATCTTTTGAAGTATTTTATTAGCATTGTTTATTATTATTATTAGTATGGATTAGTATCTATAAATTTTTTTATTAAACTTTTTTAAAGCATTTTTATCACATATTTGCTGATTGTTCTTCTCTACTACTTTTTTTTTAAACAAATAACAGATAATATAAAGTACAAAAACATTAAATTGAATTAAAAATGATAAAATACCATAATGAAAATGATATGAATAAAAAGGTTTGCGCAAATAAATTAAGTTACTAATTAAAATCATGTTTAATGACTCAAAAGATAATAGTAACCAAAATAATTTATTTTATATACAGTACATCACCTAGATATTTTTGTTCCCCAAACTTCAAATAAATGATAATAAATACAATAACAACACCAATAAAACTGAATACACTAAATTGATTATGAAGTAAAGTAATGAACATTAATTGTGCAAATATTTGTTTGTCCTCTTTAAAACAAAATGCTCAATTTTACACAAAGAAATAAAAATATTGAATGGATGGATGGATGGATAGATAGATAGATAGATAGATAGATAGATGGATCAAAACACTGTTTGGATTTGGAGTATGTGCACATAATAATTGTTCCTGCAACAGATGCATAGCAGCCTTCCTGCAGTTGTACTTACATTTGACACATTGTTCTGTCTCTCTCCTCTCTCCTTTTGATTGTCTGCAGCATGTGATTAATGATTGATAAATGGCTATCATTACCGTCATAATGAACTGGACTTAATGTTACCGCAGGAGTGTCGGTGCTTTATAGCCGGGTGGTACACTGTGTTCATAACTCACCCTAGACTTGTCCTCTATCGTAAGGCGTGTCGAAGTCTCATTGGAGAGGGAGGAAGGGAGAGATAGTATATTGTGTCTGATCCTGCGAGGTGATAGCTTGTCAGTCAGTGTGTATTGGAGAGCTCTTTCAGACTGTGCGCTGATGAGGGTTTTTGGCCGTCACACAGCACAGCCAGCCTATTTGACTCTACCTTATTGATCCGTGCCTGAGAGCTATCTTCTGCTACTGCAATGCTCACGCTTTCCGTGCGCGAGTGTATTTATATCCACATATGCGTAGTTATTACCGTCTGTAGCTTTTTTTGGGTCCCGTGGCACAGTGTATACTTAAAAGCACGCATAAATGATGCAGTTACTGTGTAATTTTTCAGTAATAATACACAGAAGAGACCAAAGAACAGCATACTACAAAGTAACCTACACTGATAAGAAAACATTTACATCACAAGAGTATATGTTTGACTTATGATGAGATTTATTCAGTTAATTTTCAGCAACACAAGGGCTTCAGGTGTGACCTCTTATATATTTAGACAGTAGGGGGCACTCAGACCTCAGTAACATTTCCAGTGCTAACGCTTTGTAATGAAAGGGGTTGCAGTTCCTTTGTGCGTCTTCTGCATGTTTCACCAGCCGTATGCACACAGGAATCTATTTAATATTACCCCCCTCCTTCCTGGGAATGTAAACATCACCGAGAGAGTAATTTATAGGTGACGACAGCCACAAATGCTTCTAAACGACAAGCGAACTGTTAGATTGAGAATCAATTATGTGTCATTTTAGTTCTTTTTTTGGCCTTATTCCAAAGTATTAATTTTCACACATTTGATGTCCCCCGGGAGGGTATGTATTTCAATACCAGGGGCGATGTGGTCTTTGGCTGGTAATGGTGTCTGTCAGTACTGCTTTAACATTTTCCCAAGAGTGCGCACTGCCTCGCTGTCTTGTAACATTAGATGTTGTTCAGGAGATTAAACGAGTTTTAAAGATGGATTTTCGCCAGTTTCTTTATGCAGAGGGACTGGTCACAAACAAGCTGTAGAGGAAAGGTGTAATTTCAGTCTCAGTTTAATAAGACAAAATTTATTGATCACTATAATAAACATTTGTAAGTATGCATGTATATTATGACAATCAACAAGTACACTGTATATAAGTAACACTAACAAGTATACACATACGTAAGTATATGTGTGTGTGTGTGTGTATGTGTGTGTGTGTGTATATATATATATATATATATATATATATATATATATATATATATATATTCTGAATAAACTATTAATTACAAAAAAACAACAACAACGTGGTTGTTTATAGTATACAGAGTTGTGGAAAACAAAGTAATGCATTATTATTAATTATGTTTTTACCCTGTGTTATACAAATGTTGCATTTCATCTAGCTGATGTGCACATATTAAAAACATCCAAGACAGAATCACATTAGCATTAGATGTATCATTGTAGAGTAATCTGATAGAGTGCTGTATTGTAAGTAGAACACGCCACTCATTTCAATTAGTTTACCAGGCAGCTTTGATTGACATCTGAGAAGAGACTCATTCATTTCAGGATTTTCATTTTCTCTCCCTCAAACCTTAACCTAATTTTAGAAGATTTTCTATGTATCATCATTTATTGCCTTCTCTATCTTATGCATCTTCCTTCTTTCATCATGCCCAAATTCCTCATTTATCTTAAGCCCGTTTGAGGTATTGGTTCCATTGTTTGGGGTTATTAAGAGCTCAGTCGTGTCTGTAGCTGAGGAAAGCAGGCAGCTTGCATAGCTTTTGGCTGTCTTCCGCGCTGAAACGCTGTGGGTGGCTGAAGACCAAGCCCACAGCACCCTGTCATAACATCCTCCTCCTAGACTCTCACCTCTCCTCCCCTCTTCTACACATGTCTGCAATGTGTCTGGATATTTGAAGAGTGGGATCCTGTCACGTTTGACCACACCCGACCTCGGAATTATACACCGGAAACACAAAGATCCGTTATAACTGAGGATGAACATTGTTCCGTGAGGTGTTTATCGGAAATAATAATGTTCCAAATTGTAATATAGCTGGGGGAGTTGAGAGCTTGAACTGTACTTGACTGTGCTTTGTTGATGTAGGAAGAAATTGTTTCCTCAGCTTCTGTTCAGTGGGATTTTTTTTTTCCTCATCAGCTGCGCACACACACAAAACACAGATGAGACATCAATAGCCTGTAAAAAAAAAAAAAATGCAAATCTGTCCAACATTGCCTCAGACAGGATTATAGCATCCTCACAGGAGAACTTAAAACAGATTTTCAGAGGAACGTGCAGGACATTGCACAGACTTCATGACGGTTATATGTGAAATATCCAGCCCAGTCTGTCTATTTGAGAAACTGTATACTATTACAGAGAGCTTTGCAATATTTTATTTCACATGCAACCTTCATCAATTCATTAAGTGTTTATGTGTGTCAAGGATACATTTAAATGATTAACAGTGATGGTAAAGCTGTTTGCATTGTTCCCAAAATATATAAATAAATAAAATAAATATAAATGTATGTAAATATATGTCTTTTTTTTTACTTTCTGTCAAATAATCTTATACAAAATATGTAGTAGCACACCTGTTTTCAAAAATGATTTTTGAGCCCCAAATCAGCGTATTAGAATTATTTCTAAAGGGCACTAAAGACTAGAGTGATGGCTGCTGAAAATCCAGCTTTCACAGTACATAATTACACTATACATATACATAAAAAATATATATTAAATTGTAATATTATTTCATTTATTCATATATTCATGTGAAATTTCTTTCACCAGACTTATGATAGCTTATGATGCCTTAAAATATTAAGTAATTCTTGCTGGAATTTCAATTACTTTTTAAAAATTTTATTATTATTATTTATGATAAAGGCTGGAACCGAAACAAACAACTGTGTAAAAATTAGCACTGGCTACCCTGTTGTTTTTTAAGTTTCTCACCTACAGTTATGCTAACATCCCTATAATGAAAAAGCAGCCGCCAAAGGTGCTGATAATTTTATAATATGTTACTAAAGGCTTCTGGTGGGATTTCCAATTAAGGCACAATCTGCTATCTACTCAGATGACTAACAAGCACAACAAAGCAATGAAAAGACCCCATGGATTTCTTTATCAGGCCACTTAAAATAACCTTCTATATGATAAACTGCCAATATTCTTGGTATGTTGTTTTATTTTATTCAAAAGGAAGACAGGTTGGTCTAATGATGAATCCATTAATGCAGGTTCCTCGTACTCTGCAGGCAGGCCCCATCCGGTTCCGCAGGTGACTTTTCTATAGTTAGCATGGTTGGTTTTCATGCGAATTGACACTTGAATCACAGAAGATCCTTGGATAATGAGGGATGCAGCAGCCCTTTCTGTATTGCAACAGACGTATAGACCACAATGCACCGCTCGGCTTATGTGACCTTCATTATCACACAAACCCAATTACAATGTGAATAGGGCAAAGAAAAGGATTTAGAAAACAGAATCAAGGGGGGATAAATATATTTATGCTTTTTCCTCCCACATTGATGCTTTGTAATTGGTATTGATGGCAGAAAGACAACGCGTTGACCTCTGGTGTGGTGGCTGGCGAATAAAACCATCAGGAATGAGCCATATTTTCATTTTTTTTTTGGCTATTAAAGACCTCCGCTACTCCACATCCTAATAAAGTCAAGGTGGGCAATGTTTCATACGTGTGGCTTGTGTGTTTTCTTGAGCAGGTGTTGTGACCGTGTCTGTGGAGTGAGATATGGGTGTCCTCCAGAGCTGCTGGGGGGTGATAGGCACATGTACATAGAACCCATGCCAAATAAAGAAAGAGAAACAGGCCTTGCCTTAGGAGATGTGGCACTGCATGGAATTCCTCACTTCGCTACCGCAACATCAAAAGGGAGAGCGCGGTTTGAGCGCTTTGTGTGTGTTTCCATCTGTTGGCACAATAGTAAGTGCTTTGTGCTTTTTTTCCCCCTGTATGCACTCTATAAGACATGTTGTGAAGGTGTCTGCACATTGTACTGCTCAGAAACGAGAAAGATGTTGCGCGACATATGCCTAACGTCTCAGGTGTACCAAAGGCCTTTGTTTGCAGTCTGGAAAAAAGGTTAGTGTATCTTCAAAACAATGAGCCTGCGTTTAATTAGGACCCCCTCTTTTCCCCGGTGAAAATCATGCTCATGATTTGACACCATTTTTAAATGTCACAAGCAAGTGGTGTGGTTTGAAATGAATGTTCATTATTTATTTCGTGTCATCGTGGCGGCCTCCATCTCTCGCTCAGGTATTACACGGTGATGTCTGCGTATTTGTGTAATGGATACCTGTGAAAACAGAGATAGAGGGGAAATGGCATGAATATATATAAATGATTGAATGATTCAGTGAGTTAATTAATAGGAAAACAATGCGGTTTCGCGTATCGACGGCCCTCACGGTGACCTCATGGCGCTGCGTACATCTTCTTTTTTTATTTTTTCTGTCGTTCCTGTTTGATGAAAGAAACGGGATGGTTGTGTGTGGGAGAACTGAAACATTAGACTCAATATCACTCTTCAGTGATATTTACCGTGGTTAAGTACTGCGTGATTCACTTCAAATCATGACATACGTAGAGAGGCAAGTACATTAGCTGCTCATAACTGTAAACATGTACAACCATTAGCACTTTTAGCTTTGTGTTTGCATTTGAGTTGGTGGAGCGGTGGTAAGCCCTGAGAATATTTGCTCAAAGGAAGGATTTACAGTGTTTGGTGCAACCCAAACAGCTTCTCTCTTTCCAGTAGAAGCAATCTGGGATTGAGTTTGCTGTGATGTTTGCGTTTGGCCAATGGCGATGTTTCTTCACCCACTAGGTCCTCAAACCCTAGCCTGCCAGTTTTGATATGTTATCCGTGATTGTATTTCTTCACTACAGTGTAAATAAAACATTTTTACAGAATTATGATAGTTTTTTTTTTTTTGTCCTGTCTGTGATTTTTGTCAAAAGATGAGATCTATCTCCATTTGTATAGATCTTAAAAGAACTCTCCACTTTTTTAAAAAAAAAAATAGGCTCATTCTCCAACTCCCCCAGAGTTTTACAGTTTTTGAATCCATTCAGCCGATCTCTGGGTCTGGTGCAAGCATTTTTAGCATAGCTTAGCATAGATCATTGAATCAGATTAGACCAGAAGCACAGAGCTACTTGTGATGAGCTTTGATTCTTTTACCAGCTATGTTATCATGGTGTTTGTCAGTATGTTAAAGGTACAAAACAGGTTTTAATAGCAGTGTGCGTTGTTGATAATAAATGTGTGGTTGTGTGTCTGTCAAAGACATTAAGATGTCCGCATCAAAATAAATTCACAATTTTATGTTCATAGAAAGCACTTTAAATGTAAATAAAGTGTCTACTATTCAGTTTTTGGAGAATAAAATGTCAAAATTCGGTTGAAAAAATGTTACACTGGCATTCAGTGTAACGTGATAGTTACGCATTCTAACAAGATGCATGTTCGACTTAAACGTATTAAAACAAAAGAAGAAGTAAGCATATTAAATTGTATTGTGTTTTAAATTAGTGAAATTTTAAAAAATGGGTAAAAGCCATAGGTTTTATTGGCCAAAAAAAAAAAAATACAACTAATTAGTATTTCGTAAATATGCCTGACAAGATTGTTACACTGAATGACAGTTTATTGGGTAAATTTAGTAAATTAGTGAAAAATGTGTGATTTATTTGTGTGATTTATTTTTGTCTCAGAGAAATTAAAACAAAACTGTTATTAATTTAAACAGAAAAGCTTTTTGGGAAACAACCCAAAGGGGGTTTCACACACACACACACACACACACACACACACACACACACACACATGTGCATACACACGCATACATACTCATACATACATACATACATACAGTCTTGGCTTTCAATAAGTTACTTTCAATAAGTAATTATTACAGTGACTACTTATATAATCAATATTCCATTGTCTATAAAGTTAATTTGTTACTCAATAAGTAATGTAATCGCTATATAAATTCTATGTGCCTCATAGTCTTCTTTCAAAAAATGTAATTAATTTATCTGTTTTTTGTGTCTAGGTAAGGGAGTTTGTAGCATGTGACTGCATTTAATGAGCTCTGATATGGGAAAGACAGTAGGCCTACCCCCCTTTAGTTTCATATTGATTACAAAATCAGATAATTTAAAAATTCATTAGTAGAGACAATTTTTTTTAGATATGGAATAGGCTTTCTTTAATATATATGACTTTTTTTCTTTAAATCTTTGTAAAGCCTGTTGTTGAGTTGCAGTTTTTTCCGCTGTGAGGACCAAGTACTGAAACTTGGACTAATTTCCGTCCTCTTGGGCATGACTCAGTCTAGTTCAGTCTGGGTTTGGTGTGTCTGGTGTCACGTAATCTAACCTTCTTCTGCTGTCTTTGATGTTCTAGCATCCATCAGGTCTAGCCACTGTAGGCAGGGAATGGCACGACCCCATGGCGGCACAGTGACACCAGGCCTTCAGTCTGAATTGTTTCTCCACACCTTCCCTCCAAAGTCAGAGGGACTTTGTTGAAATTTTAATGTCTCTGACCTAGATTCGGCATTGAAACGGCGTGTGTGTGTGTGCAAAAGTGTGTTTGTGTGTAGGTACGTGCGGGTGTGATGTATGTCAGTCTTTCTGCTGTCAGCTGAGGAAACAGAGCTTCGATTGATGGAGTGGATAAGAGCGAGAGACACTATGTGAACAAAAGCTCATGTCTTGTATTTTTGATTTTTGATTTTTTTCTGCATTGCTCATTTTTTTATTGGAGGAGAAGCAGTGGGGGTTCGAAAAAAAAAAAACTATTGATAAATTCAAACATTTTTTTTGTTTCTTTTGGAAAGAGACATGCAATTTTTTTTTTTTTTTTTGCAGAATAATTTGTTTGTATACACAAAACCCATTTTTAGAAGCACACTGTCTATGAAACTATGTAGATAAGCAAAAAAAAAAAAAAATATAGAACTGTTCATTGTTAGTCCATGTTAACTAATGTTAACAAAGGAAATCTTATTGTAAGTATTATCTTTTTATTATTATTATTAGTGTTAATAATGTACGTTCCATTTTGAACCACTGCAGCAAAA
Source organism: Puntigrus tetrazona (assembly GCF_018831695.1). Taxonomy (NCBI): domain Eukaryota; kingdom Metazoa; phylum Chordata; class Actinopteri; order Cypriniformes; family Cyprinidae; genus Puntigrus; species Puntigrus tetrazona. Next base: position 24,770,320 of record NC_056712.1, on the reverse strand, counting down.
CCCTCACTGTCCTTCTACTAAAAATATAGAAATGTATTAAAAATTAATTGAGTTGATATGGAGACTTTGTTGTTTTGTTGCAGTTATTTTTTTGTTGTATTTGCTTTTGCTTCTGGTGTCTCGATCATTAGGGTTTACTTGACCAAAGCCATAAGTCTTGGAGCTTCAGAAGATATAAAAGTGGGCCCGTTCTAATTACTGTACACCCTCAGTGCTCTTCTCAGGTCAAAGGCTGGCCCATCGCTACATACAAAGCATTGTGTAATTAATACAGTTCCAGTCAGTTGCCCCTCGCTCCCTAGAGTAAGGACTAGGTGGTTGATGGTGGAAAGAGTGACGTTGAGGCAAACTAAAGAAGAGTAAGATTGGTCCTGAAGAATGAGGAAAGCCAGGATTCCTCATTGGTGATTAAAAATAACCTTTACCGCAGCAGAGAAGCTGTTAGCTTTGCCCTTTTATTCCTGCAAATGCCGTCTCTGACTAGCCTCTAATGATGCTACATTGCTTTCAAGGCAATTACACTAGCTACTCCCAATCGATCCCAAAGCAATGGATGCAGGGATATTCTGGCCCCACGGAATGGGCACACTAGGCCTGAAGCCTCTTCCAGGCTCATTACACTGTTAGCCACAAGAGCAGCAGTAGGCTGGGCCAGTAGGAAGGCGTAATGCATTGTGGGACCAGAGCCTTTTCGCTCTGGTGGGACTGCATTGTCCCTTGATGCTTGTACTAGGAAAATCTGTTTTACCTTCACAAATAAAAAAGGCCTACTTGTTTTGGCAGGGCAGATGTTAGCCCACAGCTTTGGCTGAGATGTTGTTCGGTGGAGCAGTGGATAAACCAAGTGTCATTTCTGCATTTGTGAGAGGGCGCCAGCAGCCAGCAGGAAACCAGTCTAGTTTCTGACATCGCTTACGATACTAAAAATACTTCTTTCAGTGCTTCTCTATCTGTCTCTCTGTCCTATTGCATGGTTTGTTTTGAATGAGCTTTAAATGTATTTGCAGTTTTGTTCATGCTTGTTTAAAGTTCTTGTTCATCCAAGAATGAAAATTCTCTTATTTATTGCTCACCCTTATGTTGTTCCAAACCTGTACGGACCATTTATTCATCTTCGGCATCTAAATTTAGTCGACAAATTGTTGAATGGAGTACCTATGAATGGTGTCTGTGCACCAAAGTATTCTCGTAGCTTCTTAAAATGACGGTTGATCCACTGATTTTACTTTACTATTATTATTATCTCCTTGCTACATTTCTGTGCCTTGATTATGCAAGGACCCTATGGGATGGCCAGAGAGCTCTCGAAAATATCTTAATTTCTGTTCCGAAGTAGAACAAAGGTCTTACAGCTTTGAAATGATGTGAGGGTGAGCAATAAGTGACAAAAAAATTTATTTTGGATGTGCTATCCCTTTAAGTTCAGCCAGTCAATTCCAGGGGAACATTTATTACATTACTTTAAGTTTTCCATTTAATATTAGATTTTTTTTCATGAGCACTAAAACAGAAATGGGACTTAAATCTATATGATTTTCAGTTTAAATAAACTTATTAAAGTCTAGTTGCAGTAATGCACTAAAATAAAATTGATTGTGAGGAAGAGACACCAATTAGCTTCCTGTCTTTCATTAATTATTTTTCTCTATTTTTAATAGCACAATCATGTTTTGACATTTCTGGAGGCAGTCACAGAGAACCTTCTCTTAGAACAACTGAAATCATTTTTATATGGCATTCAGATAAGATGCTATAGATTTGAGTTCTCCGTATGGTGAAATTCAAATTTCTCAAAAGCTCTGCATGGCCTACCATACATGAAAAAATACACTGTGTTTGTGCCCCAGAGTCTGCTTTGGGAGTGATTGCTCTGGAGAAATACAATCTTCTCAAGTCTCTACCACACTCAAGGTTTTCATTTACCTTGTGTGACTACCCTTTGCGCTTATCACCTTGACGACTGGAATCCCACCCAGGCAGTCGCCGTCGACCAATTAGGAGCACAGCGCTCCTCGACTTTTCTCGCATATTTTGTTTGCTCTGTACTGTAAGATTTCACTCAGTGATTTCATGACAGCCTTGAGTACTGTTGTGTTTTCATCATACCGAGGTGTACAGATCGTGAGTGCAGGGTAATTTACCCCTTGAAAGTACATGGAATAGCAGCGCCAGCACTGATCTACAGTGACAGAGCAAGAGCCGCTGTTTGTGTCGAGGTATGCGAGTCGGTATATTAAAGAGCGTGTTTTTGAAATACAGCCCTCAGATGTTGCTGCCGCTATCTCGGAGGCGATGCCGCTCTGAATATCCTCTTTGGAGAAAAGTGCTGTAATTGAATTTAACATGAAGCAAGGTCAAAGTAAAGGGCCTTTTGAAAAGGAGCACTCTGCTCAGCTCTAATTTGTTGCCGGCAAAGCATTTGATTCTACGCTTTTCTTTTTTTCTTCTCTGCCACTGCTTCTTGAAAAGGTGTCTAAGGGAAGCACCTTAGACACTGCAAAAACCACCTTGCCTTTTCCAACTTTGAGATGTGCTGAGCTGGGGGAGTCTGCCTGGCAAAAGTGGGCCAGTATCGGTGTCTTGCATGCACTCACGCGAACATTAAAACCATCTTCTGGTGGGAAGTTACATGCTCTGAAGTTTGTACAAGAGGTGTTCTTCAGTGTTCCTCTGTATCCTCCAATCTTTCTTAGAGCTCCGGCGTGGGCCGCCTCTTCCCTAAGCAGACTCGAGCTAGCTATTTAAACATATATACGCTATATAGAAGTCTTGTGATACAGGAACGAGATATTTTGCCATATCAGCAAACAAGCTCAGCCATGTTTATTGCCTTTGAGACATGCTGTGGAGCATGATAATCAGCGTGCTTCGGTGAACCATGGATCAGTCAGTAATGGGGTATTTGCTGGAGTGTAGGGAGATGTAGCTTGGCCTGGCTTATCTGGAAAGAGCAATGTGGCCATGCTGATACAATCATATACGTGTTGTTAATTCTTTCTTGTCAATTTCATTTTTATATTATACGGTGCTTTAGATGTTATGTGTTTTTAACATGATGCATATTTAGACAGTTTTAATAAGATTTATTAGTTTCTTCTCTAAATTAAAGTTATTAAAATATCAATAAAAACGTATTATTATTACTATTATATAACAAATAAATTATTATTTATTACTATTATTATTATTATTATTATTATTATATCACAAATAACATAACAATAGTAATATATTAAATATTAAATTAAAACCAATTAATAATATTTATATTAAAACCTGTATCCTGTCAATTTTGAAGCATTTAGATCAGAGCATTTTAACCCATCAGTTTAAATTAGCCTTGACACCAGTTTAAACTCATCACAAAAACGACCCTGAGAAGTGAAGTTAGTTCTGAGAAAAGGTCTTGCATCATTTGTTTACTGATACCCCTTAGTTTGATGTTTTGTTTCTAATGAAATGCAGTTTGTGACAAAAAGTGTCAAAACGTATCCAAATGTTTCTTGGCGCCAATGTGCATGTCAGCCATGTGTATCGTATCATTATGTAGCTGAAGATATCCAGCTTTACTCTTAAGATCAGAATGTTCTGCTGCATTTCTAGTATCCAAGTATCTGAGACTTATGCCTCTGTTCCCTCTTTGCTCTCGTCTTTTGCGACTCTTTCACTCCCCATCAGCGCTGCCATGACAGTCCAGCCTGGTTGGGCAGATGGCCTCTGAGGCTTTTTTTTTTTCCCTTTCACTTTAATCTGTCAAGATTTCATCACTCATTTATTCAACACCTGATGTATTGCCTCATTTGGAGAGAGGAAGTGGCTTGATTTCAGCATGCACAGTGCCATGGTGAACTTAGGTGACAGGGAGCTGTGCTCTTACCCCGGGGCAGTTCCAAGGCCCTGTCTGCCCATCTGCCACAGATCTCAGGCCAGAGAGAAGCAGGGCGACAGACTGAGATGGACTGTGCGCCCTCTGTCTCTGACAGAACATGGGCATGCTCAGAGTGGAAACGCACAAGAGCCACCAAAGGACCGGCTTGCATGATGATAACGTCTCACTTATGATGTGCTGAGAGATGTTTGATCCTCTATTCAAAATTCATAGGCATGTTTATAATTATTTGGCATAATTAAGAAGCATGAACATTGAGAAGTGAGGGCATGATGGGTAGGTGTTCATTTAACATAATCCTTCCTGTCTGGAAACACTCAAAACGTCAGGGGAATACGCCATTTGTTTGTGTGGATTTGATGGTTGAAGTTTTTATATGGCTTTGGCGTGGAGTTTCTGAAGCCCAAACTTCATCCCATGATAGCTTGCGTTCTTAGGACCTGTTCAAACTGCGGCAGGGAGAAACACAGATGCAAGATGTTGACATGCGGCACTTTTAAGCCTTGAATAGAAACCTACATGGCGCTCAAGTCAGATGTCTTTGTTTGCTATCTCCCGTATCCCTGTCAGTCCCAATTTGCCTCAAGTTGTGGCAGCACTTTGTGCATTTTTCCTTTCTCATGCATGCAGTAATGCTCAAACTTACTGAAGATGTTAACGCTTCCATCACACACTGTTGGACATGCCCTCAATCTCTCACACATACATCATCATCTTTTACCAGACCGAATGCATTAAGTTTAGTTTTACCTATCCAGTTCTCGACATTTATTACTGTGATTGATCGGCCTGAACTTGGGGTATGTTGTGCTCAGGTTTCACTTCTCACTTCTCTCCTTCCTGTTTTCCACCCCCAGGGCCCGGGGACAGGGGCTGATACAGAAATAAACTGCTTGCAACTACATTAATCTCCTTCTTTATTGAAGTTGGAGTCAGAGTAATATCCCAGGGAAGGGTTTATAGCCTGCTAAAAGTCCTCGTGCAAATGCCCAGGAATAGTTGTGCAGTCATCAGCTCCAGGTGTGCCATATTTACTCAACGAAATGCCCCTTTATGTTCAAACCAAAGAGAGTGGAGTCATCCCATGATCTCTATAAACTTCCCTAAAACTGATTTGTAAGCAATTCACACATGAAAAGAAACTAAGCCAATTTACAACAGTGCAGAGCTGATGGGAAACTCAATTGCTATTTTTTTCTTTCTTGCTTGATCAATCAAAGATTGCATTCAGATGCAGATTGCTTGCAAACATATGGATTAACACGCACTCACATATTCTGCATTTTAGTATTCCTGTAAACGACAGCCATGAAATTTTATTTACTGCAGTTTTTGTAGTTGTTGTTTGTTGTAATACACAGACAAAATACAGTTTATGAAGTGCATGTCATGTGCAAGTCATTGATGCGATTTGTTCATATTGTGCTGCGAGATCCAGAAAGGTACTTACAGTAGAAGTTCTTGAACATTTAAGGGGGTGTGGGTTTTATGTGGATTTGATAAAATTGTCTTTAACCTTTTGGCTGTCACCCTCATTTTTGGCTTGGAGACTCAATTGACTTACCCAAAATAAAAAGGTTGTTTGTCTTGTCTTTCTGACTAGATACATAATCAATATATGTTCACAAAGCTGACACTTCAAAGCTTATTGTTCAAGAATAAATTACCCCAAAAAAAGGAATGTTTATAACAGTAGAGTTTATAATAGTATCACCATGATTCTAAAAAACAAGCAAACACCACTTTAAAGCTCCAGCTGTAATTGGACTGGAAAGACAGACAAGCGGTGTCACAATCTCTCCTTTCGTTTTTCATGAGTTTGGAATGACATGAAGCTGAGTAAGTAATGCCCAGACATTTTCATGATTGGAAACTACTTTAATCAAAATAAGATAAGTAAATGTAGCATTATAATTAGTTTTATGATTACACATTATATCCACATGCTTATATGACAGCATTATCAACATTACCTTGATTCTGCTGTATTTCATTCTCTTTCGCATTCTTTCTCTGACTCGGTTATCTCTTTTCCAGAGATGTCTTGGTTTGTATGTTTTGCAACACTGTTTACTTGTTTGTTCCAGCATGCTTAAATCTGCACGTTTTTGGATGAAAGCTTGCTTTACATACGGAGAAGACGACAAGGTTTTTTTGGGTCAGTAGTTCACTGTCTACATTCATCTGTTATTGAAGACAGAGTAGGCTGCGTCTCTCTTATATACATTCTGACAATGACAATGTATGAATGATTGAAGCTTTGATGATGTTAGCGCTCGTCATCTCCATAATCAGCATGAGGCCTCACTCTGAGCTCTTTGTTTGTATCTTGTATGTGCAGAGCTATCTTTATGCACTGCTTTATACCAAATGACCCATAAAAAAAGCCAAAGCTAATGCATTCAGCCTCTCAGGATGTTTTTATATAAAGCCACAATCTTTAATGGGGAAACGGTCCTAATTTCTGCAGGCTATCTCGGTCCACGTGGATGCACTTGCTCATGGTTTACGGCACACATAAAAAGAGACAAAAAGCCTGTGCCTTATTTTAGCTAGCTTTTTATTGGTGCATCCTATGGGGCAGCTCTGTCTGAGTGTATAGGAATCTCCCAAAACCCTTTGCAGGGCCATTAAAGAACCCAGAGGGAGGGATTGCATTAGGACCACCACGTTGAGCTTGGAAGCCCAGGGCTTGAACACCACAGATGCTCCTGTTCTCTGGTGCTGGATCAAGAACATATCATTTCATTTCTGTGCAAAGACTAGAAACAAACATGTATGCGATCAAACAGAGCAGTACCTCGACATAATGGGTCTCTTGCCAGCCGTCTTCATATTGCATCTTGGCAGGTATGACTGCTGGGATTTCTTACCAGAGCTGTATGTATTATCCTCGTTTATGTGCATGTGAGCTTTTAGGACCTATGCTAAGCTGAAATATGGTAGCAGATAAACATCGCTCTCAGTTTGTATGAACCATGACATGTTGGAGCTGTATGATGAAGAATCCTCTGAGGAGTAATAAAAGAGTAATAGTTAAGGCACAGGCTGTTGGGGTTTGAACACTTCCTCTGACTGCTTTTAATCCTGTGAATAAGGATGCCAAGGGTCTGTGTACTCTGAATATGAGCTAGTGAGAGAGAGAGAGAGAGAACGATATCTGCTGTGCTCTGCTGTGATCCAAGCCTCATTGTACAACTCAAACATGGTCTAAATCGCTTCTAGAAATGTGATCTGACTTAGTTCCCCCGAGTGACTTTTCCCATCAAAATCGTCTTACTTATGCTAACATGCTTAGCATTGCTTCCTCCAAAATAGCTGCAGAAACAAGGTCTGTGCCAGCCTCTTAACACGTTTGAGAGGCATGAAGTGACATCCCCATTTTCAAAGTCAGGCCCACTGTGAGTCAACAGCTTTGTCAGATAAAAAAAAAAATGCCCAGGCTAAAAATTGAGAAATAGATGCAAATACACTCTCTAACACACACACACACATTAATTGGTGGGATATTGTATAAAATGTTCATAAAAATGCACTGATTTGTTGGTTGAAAAAACATTTACTATACATATATATATATATATATATATATATATATATATATATATATATATATATATATATATATATATATATATATATATATATATATATATATATATATATATATATATATATATATATATATATATATATATATATATATATATATATATATATATGTGTGTATATGTATGTATATGTGTGTGTGTGTATATGTATGTATGTATGTATATATATATATATATATATATATATATATATATATATATATATATATATATATATATATATATATATATATATATATATATATATATTTTTCCTTTTTTTTTACTTTCATGTATGTAAAGGTCACTGTGATAGTTCGAGGTCAGCCTGGTTGATACAAACCATTGTGTTTAGAGAAGTATAGAGAGAAAACATCAGCCCTCCTAGTGTGATACAACATATACTTGAAACCTCAGCACTGCTGGAGATGACATTTAGGTTGTTTTGTATCCACTCTATAATACAAAAAAAGGTAAACAGCATTTTTTTAAATACCTCTTCACTAAATCTTTGCACACTGTGTCATTGTCTGGATTTTCTGGAGTTATTAGTATATGAGTATATTACCTCTGATACAAGCTCTCCTCACTGGCATTTATTGTCATTATTTAATCAGCAAGGTTTTATTGTGTAGTGTCACTAAACTGGGATTTGAAAATGAAAACTCATCAATTAGCAGTGTAGTTGAAATGGCAGAATCCATCTACAGTAGCAGCTGATGATCTTTTCTAGCGGCTGCTTTTGGATTTTCATCACATCCTTCAGTGACAGCAGAAATTAATTTCAGCAAAAAAGTTTTGCAGAGTATCTCAGGGGTCTTCTCATCGGAGAGCCGGTTGATGCTCTGCCAGAGATCTGTCTAATGTCTAAACTTGTGAAATGATCCATTCATCCCCTGAAGCCAAGAGTGAAAATCTAAGCGCCCTTTATATTCTCTCTTTTCTGATATATATTAAGCCCAAATCATTCACAGCTGGAAAGGTTTTAATTTTGTTTTCATGATTAGGGCATTAGGGCCTCAAGCTAATGCACGTTATTATATCTATAAAGATTACTTGCTATCCGTGTGGTATCCGACTGCTTTTATTCTTCCCTCAGTATCCATTGACTCCTTCACATGGCTTTTCTGTAGATGATTTATCATAAGCCACAATGTCAGGAGAGAGATGGCCTGTGTATCCCAGCATGCTGTTCTTCCTGTGTAGCCTGAGGCGAGACCAGAGAGTGTCAGTGTCCACTGATGGGCTTTGCTGCAGGGAGAAGGTGGAGGGAATACCAATCTACCACACTGACTGTCCAAATCAGCAAGGCAGGTTTTGATGGACAGCGTGGAACAGAGCACTAGGTCCCACGGTCCGCTCCCCTGGTAAAAGAGACTGTGTGTTGCCTCAGGACAAGTCCAAAGCTCATTGACCATGCCTTCCAGGACCACTATCCTCCTCTCCTTCACACCCTGCTGGCGCTCTCCCTGGAAACTGTTGAGCCAGGCGCCGATGCAAATGTCCAGCATGTTTGTGAGGGCATTCATGATGCTACAGTTACAGTTGCTGCTGTTTACTGCGTAGTTTGTCACCACGTATTCCATGATGTGTACTGTAGAAGCTTTCTGACCTCCGACCCACTCCCAATTCCCTCCCTCTTCCTCTACCTGGCCATGCATGTCAATGTCTGCTTCAGGCTATAGCATTTTTTGTGGACTTACTGCAGAGCCCTGGAACGATGCAGGTAGGGTAAGACAGGCTAAAATGTCTTGGATTTTCGCTTTTTTGTTGACCAATACATTTCATCTCAAGACATTGGGCTATGGTTAAATTTTCATTTTAAGAAATGTTGATATGTGAGATTAACTTTGTGTGTCATTGGATTAGAGGGCTTTATCTTCCATGATATACACATTTTGTCTGTTTTATTTCTAGAAATATATATTAATAAAAAAATTATAAATATTACAAATAAAATGTAATGAAATTATATATGACATATATTTCAATGTTAAATATATTTGTTATTTGATTTAGAGGATCTGTCTTTAATGATATTAACAGTCTTTTCTGTTATATGACAGTAATATTAAATATATAATTTATATTATATAAAATATTATATATTTATATTATATAAAATATGTATTACAGCGCATCCAGTACATCCACTCCTGTATCCGTAATCTTATAGACATGCATTATATATTAATATAAAAACTAAGAGGGAGATTAAAAAGAATATCCTGTTGAATAAATATATTTGTACACATAGTTGACCTATAGAAGAGCCCACTTTAATGTTTTCTACAGTGTGCAATGTGGCTGGGCTGCGGTTCATTCTGCCTGGCCCCTGACCCTACTTTCCAAGGTAGATTGCAGGGCACCCGCTTCTGCTTGATGTAATTAGCTACCCCCTGATATTTTATTCATGTTCACACTGGATTGTCATGGAAGTCCAAACCAATTGTGGCCTATGTACTTTTATGGGAAGGCATTCATTGCTGTCATTGCAACCAGTGATGGAACAACAGACCAGACCCCGCTTGAAGGATATGCACCATCAGAGTATTAATCCTCATACACAGGCCGGGCCCCTCTGATAGATTTTCCATCGAAACAGATTAAGCTTTCATTTCTTATGTCCAACTATGGACTTGAGTGGGGGAGATTGAGAGTGAGGGAGAGAGAGAGAGAGAGAGAGAGAGAGAGAGAGAGTGGGCGAGAGAAAGAAAGCCTTTGTGCACTCACAATTAGTTACCTGTCAATCAATCTCAGCCTACCATTACTTTTAGACATGCATGCTTTCATTCCCAGTCTCCATGAGGCTTTTATTTTAGCTCGGTACTTTTGCTGCAACTTATACTGGTACTAGCTGCTCAACAGACCCTGAGCTTTCTTTTTAACTCTTCCATTCATTCGATATCCTTTCACTCAGACAACACAGATCCACATAGATTTTTTTCACAGACAACAACAAAAAACCTGGTTTCTAAGACCTCCCAGTTTCGAGAAATATTTGCTAAATCTATAGTGACAAGCGTGACATTGACGAGAATGGCAGGTTGTCAGGCTTTGGCAGATATTTTGCTTGTTTGCTTTTCAAGGCGGCAAGAGCTGTAACTATACATATTAAAAGCTGATTTCTTATTTGCAGCGAAAAACTGTACACTGGGTTATTGGTTTTCAGTGCTCCGCACAGTGGCCAGCTGCTGCAGTAGGAATTGGAGGTAAGCTTTGTGGAGTGAGACATGAGAGCAGGAAGTGGATTGAGCTAAAGTCGATGCTCTGGCATCTTTGCACAAAGCCTCAGCTCTTCTCAAACTTTTGGCCCTCCAGACAGAGAGAGATTAGAAGTAAATCTTTATTGTTCTCCTAGGAGGACTCACCAGTTTTGTTACACTGAATTAGATTCTCAAATTTAATAGATAGCAACTAGGTATGATGTAAGAATTTGTTTTAAGTAAAGGTGAAAATGTATAGTGTGATTCAAGTATGGATGAGAATCGTAAAACATAAAAGATTCCTCTTAATGATTACCTTAAGAGTTCCATCGGTGCTTTGTTTTGTAATTAAAAAGATGAAAAATGAAATGAAAGAATATAAATTATATCATTTATTGTATTTACATATATCTTTTAATTATTTTTTTATGTTTTATAAAATTACTTACAAAGCTAGGCATATTTTACCATCATGAATAGCCATTGAACTGTTTTCTATTTTATTTCATTTTATTGTATTTTACTTTTATTGTATTTTTTTCCCTATTAGCAAGAAACACACACATATCCCTTTCTTGATTGAGGAATTATTATTTAATATGTCTGATGCAGATTGTTCAGCAGCCAGGGAATTAATGTGCAAGATCATTGTCTTTGTTTGCGACCATTTTATATAGTTTTATCCCAGCACTAGTGAAAGAAAACAAAAGAGAGACTGCATCGAGGTGCACTCTTGACCTCTGAAATGACACTCCGTAATGTGTCAGGATGCGTCTAGGCAATTGTAGCACATAAAATGATTTGACACTGGTGGGATCGGCGGGGATGGGGGAGTATAACCGCTTCAGGATTTATCTGGGTGTTGTGAAGCGCCAATAAAAACAGTTGCCCCCTTTTATTTTGCAGTTAGTATGTGTCACAGAAACCGCTGTGCAAATATTGGCTATCCCTTGCACCTGCTGCCATGACGAGCTTCTCCTCCCCTCCGCCGGCCTATTGATAGTCTCTTCATTTTTCACTTCACAAAAGAAAAGCGGCCACACAATAGGGCTGCATTCCAGTAGCACCCTGCCAGTCTTTACCGCCCATGCCGTGGGTAAACACAGGAGGGGTTTACCGGCCACAGGGTCTGCCCCTGTTTACATGAGGACCTAAGTTGCAAAAGCAGCACGGGATTACTGGACTATCTAGACAGCGACTCACGCCACAGCAACCATATAAACCCCCACCCCAGGGTCGGCTCTTCCCTCTCATTACCATATTTAGAGTTCCCCAGCCGCACCGGAGAATGCTGTGAATGGGATTAAGTCAAGCGTCCCTTTCACTGTCTCGGCCGCACTCTCACATTAATTCATGCGCTCATTTGTCCCTCTTCACCAACTTTAAATCCTGTTAATTCTTGGTTTCCCATCCATATCAATTTCCCTTGCAGCATCAGCCATTTTCTAGAGGGTTAAGGTAGCTGAAAACAGCAAAATAAAACGAAATGTGGAGACTTAAAAAAAACATCATAAAAACCCCAGAAATGAAAGGTCCGTCATTATTTATTCACTGTCATGTTGTTTCAAGCCTAAATGACTTAATTCTGCTACAAAACACAAAGGAACTGAAGGGAAAATGCTATGTTCAATTTTGTTCAAAAAATCAGTGTAGGTCCCTAACATTATGCTGTACCAAACCCTTATAACAACCTTTCTATTGTAGCACACCGCATGTGAAGTCAATGGCAGAATGTTCATTTTTCTGTGAGAAATTGTCATTTTAATACACCGGACCACAAGTCAGACAGATTTAAGTTGTTATTGTCTGATTTCATGTCTGTGATGAACTCGAGACCAAATGATTTAGTACAAATTCAGATGTGTAATTGTGTTTTTGCTGTTCCTTAAATCTCAATAAATGCACATTGCTGCACAGTCTCTGAGGTCTACTTTTACTTCAAATTCTTCTTGACCTCAGAACATTCTCCTCTGACCTGTGCTGACAGGAACAGATGAGTGTTTGATGAAGAGACCCACCTTATCAAAGCCTAACAGCATGCCTTTGTAGGAAACATCCCGAAACGTTAAAAAATGTTGACATTAGGCTTGCTGAAGAAAGAGAGATGAATTAACATGACAGGGGTAACCTGAAATGTGTTAATCTATCCGACACTGTGTGTCAACCAGAGAAAAGTAGCTTGCGGAAAGTTTGGGAAGAAAGAGCGTGTTACTCAGTTCTGCATGAAAACACTATCTTTAAATGAGTAGTTATCCTAAAACTCACTCTCGTGTTTTTTATTTATTTGGGGGGGTTTTCCATGTAGTACACAGATCATATGAACTACTTTTGTGGTATCCATACCCAATGCAGTTAGTTGTGCACTTTTCTATCTTTGATTCTGTGATATCTCTTTCTCTACTGTAGCATGACACCAAGGACCCTTTTTTGTACCATCACAAAAGATTGCATCTCTGTATAACTGTTCATCTCACTGTTTGTGTGAACTGAAGTACATTTTCAAGAGGTTTTTTTGTTGTTGTTGTGAGATCAATAAGCACTACTTTATTTTTCTGATGGTCATTTTTTGAGTCATCTGTACAGAAGTGAGGCTTCATTGAAATACAATTTATTCAAGGCAGTAATAGAGTCCCATGATGCTAATAAACACTCGTCACATTATATGTCCTCTTGATAGAGGCTTTCAGTCCATCTTTATTTGTCGTCCTAGTTTGCGCTTCTATGCCAAAGTCCACTTAGAAATAAAAAAAGTCTAATTCCGTATCTTTTCATGACTGTTATATTACTTATTTCTATTAAATTAAAGAAATAAAATATAATAAATATTTCAGGCGGTCTTTACATGCACAAAAGTAGTTTTTAGTATTATGAGATTCATTAAATTAAGATTTAAATAGGTGCTTCAAATGACAAGGTCCCTTTATATATACCAGTCTTTTTTTATTTTCTTTCTTGCCTGATGTTACTTTTTTTTTTTAACCCTTGAAAGATGTTTAAGTCCACTGCACACACATAGACAATTACCTCTCTCTCCACTGTGCACCGCAAAACAAAGCAGCACTTGTGCTCCAGCAACATCAATTAATTGGCCACAAATCTCCCCCTAAAATAAGCCATTAAGGAGGCAAATTGCTTTAAGTTTATATAATTAATTAATAAAGTGAGTGATGAAATGGAGACTTATCAAACAAGCTCGGCTCCCATTAAAGAGGACTCTCACTAGGCTAGCTTATTAAATTTGGTCCCGAAACAGTGTTTACAGCGTCGTGAAAAAGCCATAGAAATGCAGAGGCATTGAGAAAAAGAAATGAGTTTGTATAATTAGGGACTATTAGGAGCTTTTAATTCAACAGAGAGAGGACGGGATGAGTGTGCTGTGCACTGGGGCGAGCTTGAAAGGTAGTATCGCCCGCCGCTTGTTTTTTCCTGAAGGGAACCATTGTGAACCCAAAAGCACACGTCTAATAAAGACCGTGTCCCCCTTACCTCACAAAAAGGCAAAGAAAGCTACTCCTGGAAATTGCTTTGCACCCTCCCAGGCTTGATCCTGAAGCTAACAGGCCATATTGTGGAAACGTCAGCTCTGCGCTGTGAGATTTTCATATAGAGTTCGGCTTCCTGCCCTCTGGCTGACGTCTCTTCAGAAAGAACGTTGACATTTGCTCGCGAACGATTATTGGTGTCGTACCTCCGTCCAAAGAGCCAGAGGTTTCGCCGTGGGTCTTGTCAGGACATCACATCCTTAATAGTTAATTAAACCCCACCCCAGCCTCCCTCACATCCCCTCTCTCAGACGGACAGAAATGAAATAGACAGCTCCTCTGGTGCTTCGCTTTCAACCGCGGAGTAGGAAGGAAAGTTTCTCAAAGTGTCTCGTCAGAATTTCATCTGCATAGCTCCCATATGCCAAGTTTACAGGAAACCTAAAGTGGAGCTCATGCATACAGTTAAGAGCTTATTATCCTTCGCTGCTAATCTGGGCATTTCTATGCTGGAGGCAGATGCCATGCTCTGATATGGAGTGGATTAAGTTCAGCGTCTAATAGCCAATTTTACTGTTGTGTCTTCCACTGACTGCCAACTCCCCTCTCTGCCCCCGACCGCTCCATCCGCCTTTCTTCCCCTCGCCTAATTGAAGCTTTCGAGTGAACAATTTTGCCCTCACAAATAGTTTCATCCCTGCAGCGTAAGAGCGTAGTTTAGACCTTCATCAGACCAGAATCTTATAATTAGAGGCAAAACTCAATTGAAAGCAGTGATGGCAGGAGAGGTTCTGGTGTAAGAGGTGAGTGGATTTGTAGTTTGTGCGAGCGTGTAGTATGAATAAGAATGTTGTATCTGGCCAGACGCAGTGATATTTTTAGGAACAGACTGATGTCATCTCGTGTCTGGCTGGTCCTTAGAGAACAGTAGCGTCTGTAATGGAGTGAGGTTGCTTCTCTTGGGCTTGAGCGAATGAGAAAACGAGTGAGAAAGCACGAGGGAGACGTTCACTTTGAATTTTTTTCCATTATTCGTCGCTCTCCTGTCTGCCGTTTTTTAAAAGGGTAGTTGAGGCAAAAATTTACATTGTCATCATTTGCTTGCCCTCATCTGTATGGTTTTGTTTTTCTCCTATAAACCATGTAAAAGAGAACTATTTTATTTTATTTTATTTTATTCATAGTAATTTACAGTTCACAGTTCCAACAGTGCTTTTTTGAAGGAGGTGTTGAAGATTTGAAAGGAGTTGAGATACTGCAAGATCAGTGTTCTCTGTCTCATTTTTTTGGGAAGATTGCCAAAGACACCCTGGGGTTAGCAAACGTTTTTATACGCCTTGAGCACTGATTACATCTCAAGTAACTCGAGTAAGCAGCTGAGTGTCCTTTGGATCTCTAAGCATCGTGTCATCTTCCATTGAGAGCCTGTGCATTGCGCTGGAATATGAGGGGTTGATTTGTTGTCATTTCTGTAAAGCGTTTGCTATTTTCATTTCTAGGGTCCAGGCACATAAACAGAAATGTGTGCTTGGCGCTTCGGACTTTCCATAATCGTTATGTGTTTTTATTTCCTAACCGCCAGAAGGTGGCATTCGGTGGCGCATTCTGAGATGCAAATAATGCTGCATATGTCGACAGCCATGTGCCATTAGTCTGACATTCTAAATGGAAACCGGTTGGCCTTTGTAAGAGGAACGGAAAGGAGAGAGATACGACCTAAGACAGGCAGGGAAGGAAGTAAAAAGAGTGCTGAAGAGATATACAATGATCTTCACTGTAGGACTGCAGCTGCTGGGTAGCAATGATGATACACTCTCCACGACACACTGTAATAGCTTAAGCTGGATTGACACGAGGAAGATTGTACCGTTTAAATAGATGCTTTGTGCACCATGCTTTGCTTGTCTGTATAAGCAAGCATTCACGACGCTCTCCTGTTGTGCACGGAATTCGATTTCTTCAGGGTGTCAAAAAAAATGCCACTCTTTTGTTAGCTGGTGTTCTGATGTTCTACGCCAGCATTTCCCAAAACTTTTGGCTTGTTTGCCACTACGGCTTCAACAGTAAGGATGAAGTAGCACTCATATAAAGTACGATTTTTCATGTGGAATGTTTATTTTTTTAGAAATAAAACACATGTTTAAATATCAGTTTGGTGAACTGTATTTTTTCATATTTTATAATTAACAAGGCAGAATTTGAAGTAGTTTTGTACCCTCTTGAAGGTGTGGTATAGGAAAGTTTTAGTAAGTGTTGGTTGGAGTAGTTTACACTTGCCCGAGATGTCTCATACAGTGGGCTTGTACAGCACAGATTAATTCAGTACGGCATTGGGGGAATTGTAAGTTATGAAACATGTTTGTGAGGACCTCTGGATGGTGCTATAGGGAACCGTGTTATCGTCTTTCCTGGGGGAGCAGACAGCAGCTGCTACTGTGCTCAGTGTTTGTAATTACTGTGCTTTAACTGCATAATCTAAAGTGGACTGGACTGAAACTGTGCCTGTGTTCATTCCTATTAGTTCACAATTGCATTGCTATTGAATTTTTTTTCTCTCTCTACAACATGCCTCGTAGTGCCAAACATATTGCCATGCCTGGCAAAATGAGGCAGACTTGCTTTGATTAATTCAGCCCTTTAACATCTCACGGAGGAGATGTTCCTAATCAAAACTGTGAACTACATTCATTAATGTAAGAGATACTGTGTGAAACTTGAGAGTGAAATATTACATACATTTTGAGAACTAATTCGCTTATTATGACATTACTTATGGGAGGATTTATATCTAGAAATACACTTTTCCTTTGCAATCAGTGACCCTTAGATAATATTGGCTTGGTTTTGTTAAAGTTAACAGCAGTGTCATTTAGTATAAAAGATGCTAGGCAGTTTTTTAATGCTTCAAACAAAAATTTGTCATAATCACATAGTTTGCAAGTAACACAAAAGGGACACTTTCATAACAGACACAGATTTGGATGTGACTGCTGATCTGATTATCAGTGCATAGGGAAGAGAAATGGCTTTGGAAACACAAGCCTAACAAAACCCTCCTCTTCTCATGCAATTCAACTCAGACTAAATCCTTCACTGATTGTGAAACGGTGCATTATCATAATCTCATCAATTCTAGAGCACTTGAAATGTGCCATATAAATAAGTAATTATTCCATAGTACAGTATCATAGTGAGACAGTCATTGCAGCTTCATCTTGACACCTAATTTGCTGTATATGGTTTGAATGACTAGATTTAGTTATTAATGTGCAAGAAAATGCCTGCAGACATTTTGTGGCATCTCGTACCTTGTCCTTGACTGTAATGAGGAGAAAGCAAGGTGTCTGGGTTTTTTTTTTCTTCTTCTTTTGTTTCTTTTAAGTTTACTGGGGAACACATTAAATGAGAGCCCCAAGTCACAATAACCCTGATAGTGGTGTAACAATTGAGTCTCCATAGGAAGGTTACAGCCCGAAACCTTGAATGCACTGGGAAAAAAGATATGCATTTCACAATGGAAGGCTCCGATATTGAATTAGCTCAATAACACTGGGGCAAAACATAAATCATATGACTCCAGCATAGTCTACAGAGGTCACATGGCTAATTCGGGTTGAGATTTGGATACGAACAGGGAACATTCAGAAATGACATGTGTTTAAAGTCCTCATTCCGTGATGTAGACCTCAGCCTGAAGCGCCAGGGAAAGGTTGACTGGTGCTCATCCTTTCCATCAGATGGAAATTGACAGTCAGGAAAAGAGTTCTGTCTTATACTGATGCCCTACTTTAAAAGTGTAATACTTAGGCGTAGGAAAATGGAAAGCCAGTACAGTACTTAATATGTGTGGATATCTGCAATATGCAATATGGCAAGTTGGCACATTGGCATATTGAGTGGAATGCTAACAGTTTGCCCTGCTCCCTGAATTTTCAAAAAGATCAGCGAGGGGCCTGGAGAATGTTTGAAGTCTCAGTAGGAGTGCATGATTGTGGGCAGGAGGGAAGGCATGAGTCCTTAGCAGACCCCTAACCTGGATGAATCTCAAGAAATGTTGTGTGAAATTACTTACCTTGTGAAAATGAAGACTGGTTGCTCTCTCATATTTGAAGCTGCCTACCGTTTTGGATACTGTAAAATGTTTCATTAAATTGTAATTTGTATATATATATATATATATATATATATATATATATATATATATATATATATATATATATATATATATATATATATGAGTTGTAATGTATAATTGTAATGTGTATATATATATATATATGTATATGTATGTATATGTGCATATACAGTATATATACACACTGTATAATGTAAACACCATTATATCGTACAACATATTAAAATATTGTATTAAAAATTATTATTATTTACACTACTGTACAAGTGGTTATATAGTATACACACTTAATATATACACTTTTCCTCTCAAGCAGTTAGGATATTCCATTTCCACATTTTTCTCTCCTCTTCTCTTTAAATTCCACACACTCTGTTGCTTTTAAGAATTAGCAGTGGGAGTGGGGTGAAGTAAGAATTTGCACTGTATTCCATTACCGATTCTGTTTCAACATAAGCTGTCTTTCAAGCCCCATGAAGTGCCCATGTGAGTCAGTGTAAGGATTTGCCAGAACTGGGTGAGGGAGATTAAAGACTCCTTCTGTTTTGGCTCTGTTTGATGTTGCTGTGGTGGTTTTGTTCGCTTAGGCCTTTTCTGACAAATATCATTACCACTTTGCTCCTATAGTTCTACACACAGCATCTTCAGGGCGAGTCGCCCACACGCCCAGAGCTGCTGGTCCAGATAAGACTCGGGAGGGCAGGAAGGCCGGTATGAAACTTTGCTTCCAGACAGCTGGGCTAAAGCTGACCTGCTCTGCACCGACTGTCGTTAATAATGGAAGAGTAATGGTAGTCCGTTTTCTTTTCAGTATCGTCTATACCTGGGATGCGTCATCCTCCTTGCTGTGGACTGAACTTTAGAGCTGTTTCTCTTTGTGTTTCCTGTATTTTAAGTGGATCAGGCTGAAATTCGCTCAAGAAAACTCAGTTTTACATAGTGGGCTTGCATTCATTCTATAATAATAATAATTATTATTATTATTATTATTATTATTATTAATCATTAATCAATCTATAAAGGTAATATACATGGCAATAATGTAACGCATGCCAATACTGTAATAAATCATAATGTCAACAAATAAATACATTTATGTAGAATCGGGAATGTGGATGTATTTCTTATGAAACATATACAAAAATTATTCAGGTACCGGATATAATTGTTCCTGGGTTTGTTTTTGGTGCTAGTGTGTGCAGGACCCTATAGTTAAATTAAGTATAGCAAAATGAAGTTAACTATGAAATTATACCAAAACAATTCATCATACAGTGGACTACCAGTAAAATTGATCAACATTTGGGACCGCAAATTATTCAGACACTATGGCCTGACTGTGTTTTGCTTAAATGTTTTTTTCTTTAATTGCTGTTGTGAACTTTTTACACCACTAACTGAACAAAATTAAGCATTGCTTGGTAATTGGTTGACCTAAATTGGTATTATCTAATTGTGTACTTAAATTTAACAGCTGACAGCTATTCAACGTAATTCATGATTTAATTTAGATTGAGATTATTTGACATTAACCAGATGAATTTGTTCTACAAATTTACTACCATTTTCTAAGCTACAGCAAATCATGTGATGGTATGAGCAATGTTGAAGCTGTCTGAAAAAAAAAAATAAATAGTTTGACTGCATGATATATGGATATATGTGTGATTTGGTTATTCATGGTTCATTGAAGTGAGTGGGGTGGGAAACTAATTCTTGTAATTCGCCAGCGTCCACAGTGTACAGATCTGTTACTATCAGAGCCTGTGTATTAGCTTGCAGTTTTAGAAGCTTCACAGTGAGCGCTTAGCACAAGTTGAAACAGAAAGGAGATCAAAGCTGAGAGCAGCATTTAAAGAGATGGCAGCTGTAAGCATTTAAGTGGTAAAGTGCTGGAAAATGTTGTACTTACATGTTGGAGCTATGGTGTGGGATTGCATTTCTTCAGCTCTTTATGACTTGTAATGGCTGATTCTGGCCACAGTGTTTTAACACAATTGCTTGGTGAAAGCATATGATCATCATCATCATCATCATCTCTCGCCTGTCTTTTTATATGGAATGATTCGTTTGCTACCACGCTACATTAAGCTACATTAAGTAGTCTGTTTTCAAACCTCACTTTCAAATGAGACTTTACAGTTTATTTTGAATGACGCCTCGTTCAATTTCTCTCTCATTTTTTCTTTCTTGTTTTCTGGTTGTCCTCTCTCTCTCTCACCCTGCTTTAGTATTCTTCTGTTTATTGTTGTATAAGCGAACCAAGACAGCCATCAGCTTGCATATCACCCTGGATGAAAATTATGGTTATTTTCCTTGAGTCTCTGTGTTTGTACCCGTTTTCTTTTTTCTTTTTCCTTCAAATGTTGCACACCTTACTGAGATCCACAAAGTGCATGTCAGTCAACGGAGCATTACTTCTCTCTCAAGTGGACCTCTGTTGAATTCTCTTCTATATCACCCTGAAAACTCAGCGTATGAATGACATGAATTGTGCATGCTGAGAGAGAATGCATAGTCCTGAATGTTACAGACAGATCCAGACTAGACTTTTCTGAATAGATCAAGAGTGAGCCAAGAGCAAGAGAGGATCATGAACCTGTTGTAGAGCTTGACAGGCTTAGTAAATAAAGCAACGATAACCTGTTTCTGTGTGTTTGTGCACGGATACACACATAGTCTAACTCCCTGACAGCCTTACTTCAGCCCTGTGAAGCTGATGAAAAAGCTAAAGGAAAAGCTTCAAACAACACATAAGACTTGAATTTCATTTAAGATCTGAACTGTAAAAAATGAAAATAATAATAATCAATCCCTTTAACCCTCTTGATCTGTACTATTGTGTTTTATTATTTTATTTTAAGTTGTGTTGTTATTATTATTATTATTACTGTTACAAGGAGTTGTATCATTGTTGTTGTTATTGTGATTATTATTGTTGTTATAAGGATTTGTTTTATTATTATATATTATTATTGTTATAAGGATTTATATTATTATTATTTTTATCATCATTATATTTTTGTTTAATTTTATGAATTTTATTATTATTTATATTATTTATTTTTTTAAGAGATGCATTGAAACAATGCTTGACCCAAAAATCCAAAGAACACTTTCCATCTCAGTTTGAATAGGCATGACTCTTCTGATATCACAAATGGAGTTAAGAACCATTTGATGTGAACCTTGCCTTAGAAGGATGTGTCATTGTGTGGGGCCAAAGGAAAAGACACTGAATAAGAGATAACCACACATCTGTCTGATGATAAATGGTGTCTTTTCATTCCAGAGCTTTCACCTCTGTAATTCACGTTTAATTTAGTCTGGCTTTGATGGAGAGCAGAGATCCGGTTAGATCACAGAGCGACGACTTGCAGCGTCACAGCTTAACCACGGCCACTCTCGTCCTCTATTGATCCTGACTGCCTTCAAAGAATTCTGTGCGATTCCGTGATCATATTACATGGGCCTTCAAAGTGCACTTCTTCTCCCTTTCTCTACCGGAATGCTGGGGGAGATCTCGAATATATATCTGTTTGGGTTGAATTGTTTCCTGAGCGAAGTCAATAGCTACATTTCCTCTCCTGGAACCGAGTGACCCTAAGGCTTGCTCGTAAAGGTCCGGCTGTAATTTGATGTTGTTTATAGATTTGTTTACTTCAGTATGTGCTCCACTCTTGGATCTACAAAGCCACCGTCAACAGGCACTACAAAAGCATTTTTGTGCTTTTATTCAGTAGAATTTCTTAATGTTACTCTGGTGGAAAAAAAGGATGACAAGAAAATTGTTAAAAAAATCCTTCTCTCTGTGAATTATATTTTGAGGAACAACTCGTTCTGGTTGCATGCAGTGAATATCTCGACTCACTGAGGAGGGGTGTGTTATTGCTGTTTTTGATCAAACATATGGTTTTTGTCTGCTGGACTATAAAACACCATGAAGTTAAAAACTATAAAGTTAAAATATTACTTCTTTGAACCGTCTAGTACATAAATCTAACTAGCAGCTTCACAATGCATGCTTGAATCCCCTAAGCAACAACATGGCACAATAAAAGAGACTTTTTTTTTTACTCATATGTACTATTATAGTATTTCTTAATATTTTTCTAGCTTTCATATATTATATCTCAGTTGTAGTAGTTATAAATTTTATTGCATTTTCAGTTACACTGAAAAAATATATTTTTTTAATTTTACATTTTAAAAGATGGGTTATTTGCTGATTATTTGTAATTATTTGTTAAATTAACTTGAGCATTTTCTTGCATGTGTAGTGGGAAGACAATATTTATCATTTTCATTTAAGCCGTTCATCCAAGTTTTTTATCTAATGTTTTATATATTTTGTATCTAATATTTATTATATTGATACAGGTCTTGCATGTATCAGGTTTACTGTTAATATCTGACTCTGAGTTTTAGAAAAAGAAGACCTGCCTCTTTCAACAGCATTAAATTGCAGAAGTTGTTTAAAAAAATTAAAAATAAAATAAAATAGCCAAAACATTGCAGTTTTAATTATATCAACAACATTGATTTTATTAGCTTTTCATTCAATAATTCATTATAATTAGAGTTTTATTTTAGCAAAAAATAATTTGTAATAGTTTCAGTTTTAGGTAACAATAACTGCACCAGTCAACGTCATAACAACGCCTCCAACATGGCGGCAAATTTTTCACAGCCAAGCACCACTCATATATTCTTCAGAAAATGGCAGATCTTCTTTTTTATATTGCAGTTAAAGCCAGCAGTCTGAGTTTGATTAAAGTGCTGCGCCATCGTCTACCGAAGGGCTTATCTTTCACAAATACTGTAAAAGTACCCAGCTATCTCTCTGTGCTCTCAAGCTACTCTTTTACAAAACAAACAAGAGCAGGAAGTTATGAGCGTAAAGCCTCATAACTACATTTACTGGTATAGTTTATACACGGCCCAATCCCTGAGTAATCCAGACAGCGGGTAACAGCGGGTCCCATAAACATCTCGTAATCCAGCCTGCCGAGGAAGTGGTTGAGCGTGCGCTTTGGACACCATGTGCGTGGACACACTAATTCCAAAGTGAAGCAGGTCACAGCTTACACTTTAAAGTCCTGTCAGCCCAGTAATCACTATCTGAGTCAAACCTGAGACGGCACACAAAGCCGCTACCAGAATGAATGCTCACCCCGCGCTCTATCATTATAACTCATTATGCTTGACTAGCTTTTGTCATTAAAGCAAACATCGAGGGCTGTAATCAAAGATGGAGTCTAAAGGATGTAACAGAGGGGTCCGGCTTTTTAGGAAGGCAGATCAGAAATAATTGCCTGTTAGGGAAGAGTGCTTTCTCTAAGCTATGCTTAGAGATGCTTTATCTGTATAGAGACTTCCTGTTTACCGTCGATTCTGCTTCTGCATCCACACAAATTGTTCTTTTCTAGAATGCTCCATTAACGTGCAACGAGAAGAAGTGTTCATAATGAAAGGATCCAAGGTTTGGCCGGAGCCAGATGCTCCCCTGACCACCCTGAGCATCTGGACCGGGTCATCCCATGCAGCGTGAGCCTGAGCCAACGGAGGGCTTTCAAAAACAACAAGCTGCTCTCCCGCATTCCTAGGGCTGCGATCCCTGGCTGTCTCTCACATGAAAATGTTTTCGTAGTGGGTTCTGTTCCTCCTGCCCTCGTCTTTCACTCCCCCTCCCTGGATCACCGTGCAGCCACCCCAGCTCTTTGATCTACTGCGTATAATGAAGCAGATGAGACACTCGTAATCAACCTGGTTTCTCTCATTGAGGTGAAATGAGTACGGAGGCTGTATTTGGATGCAATTCGCGACTGGGGTCTTTCTGTGCTGTAGTGGTTTTAATCAGGGTGCGTCTGCTTCCACGTATCACCTGTTCACGCTGGACGTGAGCTGACTGAGAACCGCTGATGTTGGGGGAACTGTGAAAAGCTTATGAATCCACATGCATGCATTCAGTGCCTGTTTACGCTCGACAAGTGGATCCATAGGTCTGTGAAGAGCGGCAATGCATGAATTTCTGCGGCGACTGCCTTCGGTGGGATTGTGGAGACTTAGAATTACACTGTTCATACCTTCTGTGGATTTGATGCTGACAGATAATACTGTCTTGCACTAACAAGCGTAATGCCAGGCTGCCTTGAAGAAGTTTTTATTTATTCTACTTTATTTTTTTTTATTTTTTTTCTTATTGTTATCCTCCAGGCAAACTTTGACATTTGTACGCACAACACGTGAAGTATTTCCAAAGGCCTCTTCACAACAGGGCAAACAAATTGGATCAACTTATTGGTTAACCTTCAAAATAGAAAGAATAATACCCAGCCACATGTTGAATTAAAAAAAAGTGCAAGGGGGAAAAAAAGCCATCCTCGACAGGTTCTTATTTCTTATTTTTCTCCCCCTCCCACCCGTCAGATGATACAGCGATCCTTTAAAAGCCTCCCCTACCAGACTAACAACTACAACACAGAACAGCAGCTGGTCTCAAGGCCACAGATCTCCATCAGAGAAGGCAAACATGGCCACACAACCTCAGCACCCAGCCTGTGACCACAGGGAGTCATACGAGCCTGCAGTGTTCCTGTATTACTGACAGTATCTCATCTCTGCCATTGGCTTATATAAATAAATTAATTCTTTTATTCTGCTATGATGAGGAAATGTATTATACTTTAAAAGATTTTTAATTCAAATATATGTTGCATTTGCTTTAAATTTTTATTTTAAAAAAATGTAGTCGCAGTAACAGTAGTAGTAGTAGTATATACAATTAAAAATAATATAAAAATACATATAAATAAATACATGCGTAAATAAATCAGTATATTACAATGCTTTCTGAAGATTGATTACACACAAGATTGTATTGCTGGCTAAAAATGTAGCTTTTAAATTGCAATATAATTGCACAATATTAATTTCAAAAATATTTTCTTTTGGTACACATTTGCTATCAGTTATTAATTCAGACTCAACTATAAACAACATTTAAAACATTTCATAACCATATGACTGAGGAAGTGAGATTGTTAAGCTATTTCTGTTTATAATGAAGCAAACAATGAGCAGCATTATTAATCTATTTTGGTATTCACCTTTTACATAGTCAATTTAAAATTTAAATAATGTATTTGAGTATGAATTACTGTTAGTAAATGTATTATGAATATAAATTACAATGAACAGTGTATGTATAAATACTAAATACACAGTACATTATGTAATATATATATTTTATGCTAAGACATCAAACTAATGTTAACAAATACAACCTTATTCTAAAGTGTTAATAATAGCTCCTTATTTGCTTTAGAGGTACACCCTGGGAAAGGTCAGTGAGAGTTTATGCACTAAAACTCCCCACTATCACAAATATAAACTGTTGTTTTGTTAGGTAATAGATCCTTTCTGGACACTAGAAATGAACGATTTGTTGGTCATATGCCTCAGGGATGCGCTTTCAGTACAGAATGAAAGTTTTGTGGTTTAAATGTAATTGGTCAAACCAGCCCTTAAACCAACCATCTCTTCTTGTAGCTCATTGGCTGAGGGCCTGAATCCAAAGGGCATGGCTGCAAAGCCCTCTGCGGCCAGTTAACAGCCCTGAGGAATGACTCTTCCCACACTCTGTGTGCTCTTGAGCTGCCTAGCTAGAAATTAAAGACATGGTTGGGTCTTGGTACTGTAATACCGCAGCTTAGAACTACAACCCATTTGTATTCACACCACTGAGACATCTCTAAAACATGATGTATTTCCCTTGCTCATTACTTCGGCACTTCCTCTTTGTTAAATCCAGGTGATACGGATTCTCACAAATGACCTTACGATAAGGCGTAATGTCAGTACGATCCATCGTCTTTCATAGACGCCTGTTTTCATTTCACACAAATGTGATCGTGCGAATTTAATATGAGAGATAACCTATTATCGTCTTCGCACGCTGCAGCACCATACTATAGGAGAGAGCTGTTAGTGCCGCTCTACCAGATTACCGTATGAATGTGCGTGCTAAGTGAGCTCCAAACCAATAAAAGAAGCCATGCTTGAGCAAGTCCCGCTTCGAATGGTGCGAAAATGAAGTGGAGGTTACAGCATCGGTTTGTCATTTGGCCTAAATCCATCGGATGCTTCATGACATGAGTGTATTTGCTTGCAGATTGCTGCAATTTGTGTTTCCCACAACCACAGAAGTTACCGTAAACAAAAGTTTTCTGACATGAGGAGGAGAAACAGGGCTTGGCAATCCTCCTGAGCTCTCATCCAAGTCCAGCTGTTAGTTTCTCAGTCTCAGTGTGTCTCTCACTCATAATGAAACTGTTAGAGAGCCGGTTGTTATTGGGTCAGGCTGTGACCTTTCTAGCCTCTTCTCCACTTAGTCTCCACAGGCTACCAGGAGAACCCAGGGTGAGAATCGGGAGTGTATTAGCGACCCCTGCACCTGGTCATGCTTTGAAAGTCTCCCAGGCATATCACATCATCCTCAGAGAGAATCAAGCTATTCTTGCCGTCCTATCACAATTATCATTAGCGCTAACCTCCCCCTTTTCCCTTGTTATCGTTAGAGATGATGATAATTGCATGGATGGGAGAGCACGGCCCTCTCCCCCAGCTGTTTTTCTGTGCTGTTCACCTTGAGGCTAGACAGCTTTGCCTGAGCTCCCCAGCACAGTGAAGGTCAAGATTGAGGAAAAGGGGTAAGTCATTATAGGAAAGATGTCTCCTAATAACCTGACATCAGAAATCTATTGGAGAGAGGTTGAATTATACTCATTCAGACAACCTCCCTTGTATTTATGACCCACAGGCGCAACAAACTCTCGGGTACTTGAGTAAAAACAGCTCGAATCACTTTACTATTACAAATGAATAGCTCCAGACACTAATTTTACAAGCACATCATCAAAATGCACTCACCTGTTCCGCCACAAAATCTCCACCCCGAATTTAGAACGTATATTAAACACTCAGTGCCAGAATTTTCGTTATGCTGTGCTCAGATTCAATTTGGGTGCATTTTTTCCTTATTGATCGGCCTTTTCCGATCAATGCAGGTTCACTTGGATGAAAGAAAAAGAAACAGTTTCAGGTTTGTCCCTAAAGGATTTCTTTTTCTGAGAGTGTGAGCAAGCATTTGAGAGGCTAGATGGTGGGAACGCAGTGGTCGGCTTATATCCAGGCAATAAATTGTTTGCAGAAAGGTTGAGAAAGAGACCTCTCTTTAGCCTTAGTCACTGGCAGAAATAGTCACAGCTGTAATTGTCCAATAAAATGTTTTTAAACCTCAGTCTGATGATGTGGATAAAAAAACAACAAAAAAAACACTTTCTTTTTTTCTTTTTTCTTGCTTCACATCGATACTCTGTATCTTTATTTCCTACCTTTCTTTATTTTATCTCATTTTATTTCCCTCACTGACTTCCAAAAACTATTCTTAAACTTTGTGTATGTGTGTGTTTGCTCCTAGTTTTGTAGACTGAGTATATAATGATGACACAAACTTAGTTTTCCACTAAACTTTCCTTTTTACCATACTCTAATTGTTGAAGTATTTTTCACTTGCGCTGATTTAATTCCTGAAAGAATCTGTCTCGTATTGATTGGCATTGTTCAAGTTTGGACAGTCAGTTTTGCGGAGGTAGATGAGTCAGATTATTCCAGACAGATTGCGCGTTCCGACAACGCTCTTCCCAGCGGACAGTCAGACTCCACATTGTCTGCTTCGTCTGATGCGTTGCCGGGACATTGAACACATTTTAAGAGGACCTGTCATCAGTGTTTTCAGTCCTCCGCTCACCATCTCGAGCTTTATGTCTCCGTGACTGCTCTTGGGTGAATCATTTTCGGTCCGGAAGCGAACATGTGGTAGTGTTTAGCTTGCTAATGCTCAAGGCTTTGGCTGCCTGGGGGGAGATATCACATGGACAGCTCCCAGCAGAAGGATTCAAGTCCAGTAAACAATCTCTGCGCCCAAATGTGAAGAACTTTGGAAATGAGGAGCTCCCATGGGCTGCCCTCTGTCCAAAAATCACAGAAAGGGCTTGTGTGAACTTGAGTGTGTTTTTCTGTTGCCTTTTTTATTGCTTTTCTTATTGTAAGTTCTATTATTGCTATTGCATTTCACCTCTCATGGTTGCCAAGAGCTATTCTCTCTTCCCCACATACAGTATAACAACTTCTGTGGACTCAACACACATGTATGTGATTACGTTGGCAGGAGCAATCTTGTACTGGTAATGTTTTACTAACATTTTGAAACCACCTTCCCCCTGAATACCTCCTGACTTTGTGTTTTCCTTCTAATGGATCGCATTACTGAAGCATCACTCTGAAATACTGCTGTTTTTATTGCGCTGAAACACCCCAAACATAATCAGTCCTTCACGGTCAGTTTATAACAAAAACCACCTGGCTTTTTACTTTATCAATAGTTGGCCCATTATTCAATTATTTATTACATTTTCTTGTATTCACTCATGTTATTTATGCCTTCCATGTACACAACATGTCTTGTATTGACTTTAATTTCTTTGTATAAATGCAGTGCTCCATAAAATTTAACGAGCCATCTGTATTTGTTTCACTATACACAGCCTTGTAATGCTGTGAGGCCCAGTTTATTCTTTTTTTTTTTACTGTATTTAACACAAAACTAACAAAAAGGTTTTATCTACATCCAAATAAAACTTTATTTCGCTAGCACTTCATTATGGTGTTTTAGGGAAGCGCTTAAAGCAGATCTTTGTTGCTTTTTGCTATTCAACTGTGGTGATTATTGGATTTTAGTCCTTTAAACTATTAAACCAACAGTTTAAAGGGATAGCACAACCTAAAATGAAAATGTGTCGCCATTTGCTGACCCGCATGTGGTTATAAACCTAGGTAACATTATTTCTTCTGTGGATTATTTGAATATGTTGTAAAGAATGAAATGTTTTCATTTAATTAAAGACATGAACCATACAGTGAAAGGCACACAAAAGATAAATAAATTAAAATGGCCATACAACAAAAGTCACTGAGGTCCAGTGTTGTTCTGGACAATGCTAACTGTGTGTGAAAACTTTGGTAAAGGCCCATTTATATTCCTGCATGACTGTGCCCCAGTGCACAAGGCAAGTTCCATAAAGACAAGGTTGGATGAGTTTGGTGTGGAAGAACTTTACTAGTCCTGTCCTAAACCCCATCGGACACTTTTGAGATGAGCTGAGTTGGAGATTGCAAGCCTTCTCATCCAACATCTGTGGCTGGCCTCACAAATGCACTATTGAATGGGCAAAAAATCTGAGAAATACTCCAAAATCTTGTAAAAAGCCTTCCCAAAAGAGTGTAAGCTGTTATAGCTGCAAAGGGGTAACCAACTTCATATTAATCATGTATTTGTAATGTAATGCCAATAAAGTGCCTGTTTGTTTTAATAGCCAGGTTTCTTAAAATTGCAGTAAAGACTTTCTAAAAAAAATAAATAAATATAAAAATTCAGTTTTGAAACAAATAACAGCTCATCAAATGGAGGAGCAGTTTTAGCCTCTTGGAGAGGTGGCAGACACGTCCTGCTTTGTGAGTCTTTTGCTTGTGTCAATACTCTAAGCATATTCTAGTGGGTAGATCAAGAGGCTTAGCTCACTTGGCTGTTACAAATTTTGTCTTGTTTTCCTTGCATGCGTTTTTATTTTTTATTTTTTTGGCAAAAGTGCTGTTCATCCTCAGTGATGGACAGAGGCAGGAACTGTAGCACATCATGCACTAATGTTTTGTCTTAGAAACAAAGACATGTCCTGCCCTTTTCTTGTTATTCAGTTCTGCGAGATCACACTTCCTGTAACACTACAAAATGGTAGCAAGCCAGCAGATAAGACGCTCTGTCATAAACACGCAGGGTGGGGTGTAATTGAATCAGCAAGCCTGCTGCAGATACAAAACAAAAACCTCCCAAACTGCACTTTTCCACCGTAAGTGGAAGTAGCGATGGGCTGAGCTGTGCCGGTTTCTCATTAATCCAGCTCCGCTCGGACCAAGGAGTTGCTGGCCTGGCGGGCTGCGGATGTCTAACAGCTGAAGAGCCTGAGGATGTGTTGAGAACATCCTGCTGAGAGCGTGGGCTACCCAGGTGGGAGAGCCAGCTGGTAGAAGGGTGTGACAATGCGCCTAAGGGGGTGGTGGGGGGTATCTTGAGCTCTACAATATGGCTGAAAGCTGTTCCTTCACCTGCAGCCCTTCCCCTAAAATATTAAGATCCTTCGGGAGCCCTGTTTTCTTTTTTTTTTTTTTTCTCTGGTCTTCCGGTTTCTTAGATTGAAATTGTTTTCTGAGTACTACTTATATTAATATCATAACCATAGATCAATCTATCTATCGATATATTGACCTATCATATGGTGCAAAATCTTGGTATGGAATCATGATGCCATCATTGTGAGACACATTTGAGAGAACGTCAAAGTAAGGAAAGCATCTAAAAATGCACTATGAATCTATAGCACTTTTATCAGCTTATGAAATGTATTTCTGTCATGACAACTCTCAGAGGGACTGGCATGGTAATGTACATGACAATGTTAATGTGTTTGTTCTTGGCAGAATAGATCTACAGCAGAGCAAGTACCAAGATTGTTGAGCAAGAATGTTGAGCAGCAAGCTCATTGGCTACCAGTATGAACAGAACAAAACATCTGTGCCATGTGGTGATGATGTCATTATGTCAGATTGATTTAGACCTATCAGAGTTCCATGCCAGAACTTTGGATTTAATTAGATATATAATGAATAACTGTTTGGAACCCCAAGTGCTGTCACCTGTTGTTAAATGCTCACACAAATAAATGACTTGATATCCATGCTTGAGCACACCTGAGCTTTTAGCATCAAAGCAAATCAATAAATCAAACTTGCAGAAGATCTGACTCACTGAGCAGGCTCCGAAGAGTCACCATTGTTTCCAGTCCAAAACTGACATTCATCAGTACCACAGTGCTATTGACACAACAGCAAAGGGCCTGTAGCCAGCAGCAAATCCACCTGCTTAGGAGATGCTCCTGCTTTGATAGCTCCTTCACATATGCAGATTTCTTGGGAGAGGTTTGTTTGTAAGCTATTTCCTGGGAGACTTCCATCTTGGGCTTAAATAAATAGCGGAGTTGTGATGATTAGCGCTGAGGTGCTCTCCTACTCCCACAAGCAATCTGCCAAACCTAGGCTTCTTCTGTCTTTGTTTGCACCTGAGTATTACCCAGAATCTCTCTCTCTCTCTCTTTCTCATTCCCTCGGGTGGGTCCCAGAGCTGCGGCCTTGATTGTTCTGTAATTTAGTTAGTTGTTAGTTGACTGTGACAATGGTTCGGCCGAGGATTTTGCTGACACATTATGTCACTCAGGGAGAGGCTCTCTTCAAGCAGGCCTCAAAGGGAGCCGGTCCCTCGAATACTAGTCACACACGTACGGAATTAACGTCGGTTTGGGGCTGTTCCAAGCTGCTGTGCCTGCTGCTCCTTAGGATTACAGAAATAACACAATTATCTCCATGGCTCTGAGCCGTTGACAGAGCAAGCCCTGTGTTTGTCAATAGCAGGCCCACAAAATCTCCATCCAATATACAGAGCGGTGCCGCAGTCACGCGCCGATGGTCTCTTTAGCACGTCGTCTCTGTACGTCTGTCTCTCTTGCTGTTTTTCTATCTCACCTGTCTCTCTCTATTCCTTTTCCATTTTCCCTTCTCATCCCTCCCTCTCTCTCGTTTTTTTGGGGGGTTTTTTGTATGTCATGCTATTAAAAGGAAGCCTGACATGCATCAGTGTCTTGGTTTAATCGTGATACATCTGCCATGATCTAGCGTTTCTCTGTCCTTATGCTTTCCACCCTGGATCTGTTATCGAGGTGCCATATGTATAATTACCTTATAGAGAGGAACATATGTCATTTTTATTGCTACAGCGGGAGCTCATAAAAAGTGTGGTCCAAAGCACAGGAGTCATGCTTTTCATTTTGGTTAGCCGTATGACAAGACCTCATCCAAAATAATACAGTCCGTTCATCTGATACAATTTTTAGGTTTTGTTTTTCGTTATTATGGCAACTTTTCCTCAAATGCATGACTTAAATTTGGTATCTAATTTGGCAGTTCTGTTATCATTCATCTCCCTTGTGTCATTCCAAAATCATTTGACTGACTTTGTGTTGTGGAGTGCGAATTGTTATGAAATGGCTCAATTATTTATTATTTTTATTTATTTTACCTAGGAACCACCCAGAACACATAGCAACAGCATAACAATGTCCTAAGAGCCACTCCGTACACTTGGCAACCTTACCAAACACTCTAAAATCGTGGTGGCGGTTTCTTTTTTTTCCTGTAATCACAGTTGGTGTAGTCATTCTGTTTATGCTTAATGTCTGGAATTCGTTAAACATTATGTGTCTACAAATGCACCCCCACCCCCCCAAAAACACAAAAAAAAAAGAGCAGATGCATTTACAGGTTTTGATAATTAATGCTTACCCTCTTGTTCTGTCTCTTTGATTTCAGTGAAAAAGGACGTGGAAGAAACAGATGACAGGATGACACAATTCAAGAAAAAAGCGAAAGAGCTGCGAATTCTGGATGCCAAGACAGCCCAGAATCTGTGTAAGTCATCAGCATTCCATATCATCTGTGTCCCCTAACACCCAGCCAAGAGCCCCCAGATCTGTTTTTTTTTTTTGTTCTTTCTTCCAAAGAAGTTACACTTTACTTTAAAGAATTGTCTTTTTATTATTTATTATTATTATTACTATTATTTTATTTATTTATTTTTTTTTTTACAGAAGTCTTAGGTGTTTTTGCTCCATACTGAAAAAGATGGATCTAAGCAACTTTCTCTGTACTGAAAACAGTTCAGGATGCTGAATCTATAGCTGCAATGTTGTCAGGCTTTGACTGACACTTTTCCTCTGTTCTCTCCTGTTTGTTTGTTTTCTTGTTCCTACATATCATGTCAACTTTGAAATTCCTTTTATCTTCTTGTATTGTCAAGCAGCATTCGTCAGTATTTGCTCTTGCTGCAACAGGTTTTGGGGATGCTGTTTTTTGATAATGGATTCTACCCGATTCCTTTGATATCAGTTATATCGTAAACACAGGAGGATAACAGGGAAAAGGACAAAGCATTTTATCTTTGTCTGCCTCATCCTAACCACAGACAAAGCAAAATAACCCCCCCCACCCCAAAACCAATGTTGGACATTCATTTGATTTGATTTGATTCATTCATTCATCCTTGTCCTAACTTGTAAATAAAAACCAGTTGTTAGTAAAATGTATTTATTTAAAACTTAATACATTTATTTATAAAAATCAGTTTAATTACATTTGGCCAGAGTTCCTGTCTTTATCCCATGACACTAAAAAAACAGAATTTGACCCACTACTGGACAGAAGGAACTACCTGTTGATGTCACAGTTTGAACTGATCACATCTTGTTTTGTAGCCTATATTGATCAGCCTGCCAGACCCTCCTGTCATTTAGTCTCTCTTGCACTGCCAATTTTTCTCCTGCTCTTGAATCTGTAGGAGAGACTGACTGTGTGTGTGTGTGTGTGTGTGTGTGTGTGAATTCATTGTGTTCTCAAGAGTGCCTGCGACTCTTTGGACTCTGATTGATGAAAGCAGCATGAGAATGCAATTTTATTCTTCTTTGGAAATGTTGGCTTCTTTGTCTTGGAGAGGAGAACACCTTAGATATACAATATCACACTTCATGAAATATTCATAGCAAATGCTAAAATAACCAGCCACCTGAGTATATGTTCTACCCATGCTTGTTTTCATCCTAGCCGGAAGAGTACTTGGATTCCAATTGAATACATCAATGCAATTTAAATGTGTGAATAGAGTAAGATGAAATTCTGAGTCTGGCTAGACATGGTTGCTGTTGAAGAACATGCATAGGATGCATTATCCAAATTTGGGTTTAACGTGGATAATAATAAAATCTAACTAGGTATGCACATTTTCAGGCAAAAAAAAAGTGCTTGTACTTCTCTATAATGATTCTTAGGTGATTTCTAAAGCGTTTCCATACTGGGGTTGTATAAGAGGTTGTTGAATCACCCATGGTTTGGTTAAATTAATTGCTCGAATAAATAAAGAAATTAATAAATTAATTTACATAAACGTTTTTTTTTTTTTTTTGTCAGACAAACATTATGAGTATCATTGCTTAGAACAGTATCAGCGTATTTCTTTTTAACAAAACTGCACAGTGTAATGTATCAATCATATCTTGGAATGAGTTATTTACTGAAGACTAATACAATATGTAGTGTTAGAATTTATTCCAATCCTTAACACTTTCTATGAGCAGTAATAATAGAGATGCTTGTGTCAGTTAGTCCTAATGCAACAAAAGGGGTGCCATTTTCATAAATCATGAAACATGCTGATATGACAACAAGGGTAGATAACATCAAGGTCAGTTTTGTGTGTGTGTGTGTGTGTGTGTGTGTTTGTTTTTCTTCTCTTCTTTTCTTCTTCGATTAGAGCTGGAGCAGATGGAGATGGCCCTAACAGAAAAGATTTAAAATTTCTCTCTTCCCCTCATTCACTCACTTTCACATTCTTGTTCTCTCTTTCTCATTCCTGCTAGTTCTTCACCCTGCCTTTGATGCGACACACACACACACAGACACATCACTTCAGGCTTTGGAGTAACTAATGCCAGAACACGAGTGGGAGTGCTGTTACACATTCACTTCAGCCACAAATCTGTCATCTCTCTCAGAGAAAGGAAAGGGGAGGTGGGACAGGAAAGCAGAAAGAGATTGTGTAAAATAATCTTAAATCCTAAATAAATAAATAAATATATATATTTTTTTAATTTTGCTTTTGTGATGGGAGCTTGATCCAGGGGTGTGAAAATGACCCAAGGTACTTGTGCAACTCAATTCAGCTCTTTACTTGGACAAGAGAGAGTTAAACATACCCCCAGGTATCTATTGCTGTCTTCCCCTCATGCTGAGAGTACAGTCTGTGGGCTGACTGGACAATGCCCACACTTTCATTTTTTGGCCATGAAATTCTAGGAAAACTTGCTGAGTTCATTGATCCTGGGGGCCTGTGAGCAATCCCACACAGACACACACATGATCCCACACATCACTGTGAGTGTAAAGAGAAGCTGGATATTTGTTCTGCTGCTCTGGCCCCGGGGCCCGGGTGTGGCTCCATGCACAGCTGAAACAATAATCCAGATGTGATGAGGAGGTTGTGAATCTCACGAGTGCAGTTAACGTAGGAGGAACCGAGCAAAGCAGGCAACCGCTACACAAAGTCATGCTCCTCTATTAGCACAGATACCCAGCAGAGCTCCGTGGTCCATTAGCATGTTTAACTATCCCAGCATTCTGTTCCATTCTTTGGTCCAACTTCAGAAGAGTCACGTCGGCCCTCCGTCAGCATTTCTTTTTTACACATATAGCAAACTGCATTTAAAACAAAAGTGAGAGTTGCTATAAATTATGCCCGTGTGTGGAGGCGGTTTAGTATTATAGCATTTTTATATATGGGGCAGAAGTGCTCTCTTTGCTTAAAGCTTACATTTTGGCAGACTTGTTAAAGAAAAATAAAAAAAAAATTAAAAAACACAAAATGTGACTAAATCCCTGGGCTGATGAGTACGAGTGGATACGAACGGAAATGAATTATGGGATGCATCTGTCATGGAAAAACTTGTTAGAGGAAAAACTCAGGATAATTCACTCACTGTGAATGTGTAAATTATGCTAATGAATCAACAGATGAGGCGAAAGCATTTGTCGTCCAATTAAATTTTTTTTTTTTTTTTGCAGCAAATATGATAAGTTCTGACTGGGGGTTGTTAAACTCACCACATTCAGTGACTAACCATTTGTTTGTTTATTGGCATGTGATACTCTTGATGATTGGCTCATCATGCTACTGATGGCTGCTCCATTAGCATATCCCTATAGCCAGGCTGTATTGTGTTGTTAGGCTAGTTTTAAAACCTTGCGTGTTTTGGCACACTGAAGCTACAATAAGAATTCCTTCCTATGCCATTGTGTCCGGTTTTTTGCCAGATGAGCCCCCGCTTTGAAATGCCACCGTGTTCTACCTTCATCTCCCGAATAAAAAAAAAAAAAAGCGCAGAACTCTCTTTTCTCTGAAGAAACCGGCATATTGTCACACGCAGATGGCCGACTAATGAATTGCAGAAAATAGAGCATAGTTTCACAGAGACTCAGTCAATCAGCTGGTGGGAATGGTAGTTTATTAAATCACTGTTCATCAGAAGTTGGACCTCGTTCACCTGCACACCAGAGAGCTGGATGGTGGGGTGAGGCAGAAGGGCCTTAGCATTCATTGGCTGATGCAATTCAGAGGAATCTGACCAAATAAATACTTATTTCAGAGAACAGACTCTCACGTATGATCTTCAGTAGATCCACTCAGCCATGCATTCCCATCAAACATTTGCTGAAATAGCTTGGTGGTAGGTGGTACAAAACAAGAGCAGCCCCTTGAATGCTTTCTGTGCTGTGATAATTCCCCAGAACAAAATCAGGTTCTGCTCTGCATTGTTTCCAGACACTACTGGAAAAAAAACTCTTGACTGTTTTAATCTGCGCAAATGTTAAGGTAATTTTAACCTCAATGCAGTGACTGCTTCAGACAGAAATGTACAATTATGTTCGGTCCCCCACTGATGTGCTTTAAACTGCGCACTATAAGCTATATGCTATAATTACAGACTATTCTTTCCTCAGAAGCGGTGGAGGTTATCAAATTCAGCTGTTGGGTAAATTGCACCTGCGGTTCTCTGCATTTCAACCTGGGTGAAAGTTTAAGATGTGCAGTCATTATCTGGTGATAGGGCCCCAAATCTGAGGCTATTTTAGCTGCTTTTATTGTTGCCAGAAAATGTTTCTCTTTCACTTCCAATTGCCCCGAAGTGGAACAAACACTCAAACAGTGTGTTTACCATCCACCTCAGAAGTTATTGACGTTGTCCCATGGTCATTTCTGAACTACAGGGCCAGAAAATAAGTCAATTTTTTCCTTTTTTTTTCCCAACAGCAATTTTCCTGGGATCATTCCGGCTGCCTTATGAAGAGATCCGGGATATCGTGCTGCAGGTGGATGAGGAGAGGCTAAGTGAAGCGCTAATCCAGGTGAGTTGCGTGTGCATAGGCACTTTCACATATAATGCAGCTTGATCCCTACGTTTGAAACCTTTATCCGCTCACAGGGCAATGTATGAAATGCAAACACACCCTGGGCAAAATCCAGTCCAGGTCCAGCTGGTGTCATGTAGATATATTTGTACTCTTCTATTTTTTTATTTATTAATCCTTTTTATTTTATAATTGTTATTGGTTTTATTATAATCTTATGGCTGCTAAATATTTTGTTAATATAAAGGTTACAAAAAAATAGAAATAAAAAAATATATATATTTTTATGTAAACACTCTTTATTTTAATTTAATTGATTAATTCATTTATTTTAGAGTCAGGTTTATGGTTTAGATAGTTTGGAGTCATGAAAATTATTCTTAGAATTTATTCATTTTATTATTATTCTTATTTATTCATTATTTTTACAGGGCATTTAGTTAAAGACAAATCTCAGATTTTTGTGCTATAAAAGAAAGTGTGTGTGTGTGTGAGAACTTCAGACAGAAACACACCAAACCCCTAAACAGATAAATCTGTTTTTTCAAAAGCCAGACATTCATGGGAATTTTCTGAATAGCATTTGTAAAAACGTCCTACGTTTGTCTTTGCTCAGGGATTCGTCATGCTTACTGATGACTGTGTGCATTTGAAAGGCTTCATTAAAGAGACGTCTTTGATGCCAGGCAGTGCTTCGTGTACAATACTCTTGTCTGCTTTCATTCACCAGGCCAGTGGAAGCTCCACTTTCACTCTTTCATAATAGCTGCTTTGGGACAGGACTTGGCAAAACTCCTGCTGCCCCACCCTCCCTCCCACTGCCCTTTGTCTTACAGGCAAGATTGATGATCCTTCAGGAAGCTCTTCACGCCCTGACTGTCTTGGTGGTTTTTGTTCATCTTAAACGTGGTAATTGCAAATGGCATGTGTTTCCTGAACTAAAGATACCTCAGCTGTCTGCTGAAGAGTTGATCTCATTTACATTAGACCACCCTTTGCCTCTAACCCTCTGGTGGCTTTTTCACTACTGTGAATAAGGTGGATTTGAAAGAGTCAACTCTGCTTCACAACTCTGGCAGCTTGGAGTTTATCTCCGAGACCACTAGGGGGATTTGTGACTTTTATTTTAGCTGCTGCTTGGTCCATGTCCAGAATTTATCAGCATTTTTTTCCTTCATCTAGATGAGGGATTTTTGTTGTTTCTGCTCATATTTTTCTCCTTGCTCTTCTTTCAAAGCTGGAGAAAGGTAGAGGAGATAAGGAATATTTAGATGTCCTGGTCAACATTGGCTCTTCCTGGCTGTTACTGGGAGCAGAGATGACCTTTAATTGCCAGGTGGTTTGGGCTGGGTGTGTAGAAGCCTGAACTGAGGTGACAGCCCTGTCGCTCTTTACAGAAGCAGAAGAGCTAAAGTGATGACCTTTTCCCACATTCAGCTGCGCTTTATAGAGGAGATTCATCTGTCAGGTCTGCACACCTCTTTCCCTTGTCTCTATTCTCAGTTTCATCCTTCTTTCGCTCTATCCCTCTCTCTCTTACTCGTCCAAAACCCGCCCTCCACTTTTATCACCTTCATTGCCCGATCGTCATCCCTGGAACTCACATAGCCACGGCATGATATCCTCATCCTTGAGCTGGAGGTAATGCGCAGGCCCGGTTTTATGTCCTTGCACGGTAATGGTATAGGCTTTTTAGAGGTTCTCTGGCAGGACGGTAATGCTTTAGTCGTGCCGACGGGATGTTGGCAGATGCTTGTGGGTGAGCTTGCAGCCACAGACAGACGTGCCTCCAAACCACTCATACAGTATGGATAGAGAGACTCCTGGGTATTGTTCTTTTTTCATTTTTCTTTCTCCTAGGGTAGGAAGATGGTGATTGCTGTTCTACCTTGACATCATTCACACTGCGACTACAAGGAGGACACCATTGTTGAAAACAAAGGAATATGCCAAACTACATGTTGACAAGCCACAAAGCTTTCTGGGAGAATGTCAAATGTCACATAACAAAGACTACATATGGGAGGCACTGTGTTGTTTGCAGGAGGACACCATAAAGCGAATCATAAAAAAAGCAAGACTGGAATATGCCAAACTACATGTTGAAAGCCACAAAGCTTCTGGGAGAATGTCCTGTGGACAGATGAGACAAAAATCGAAGTTTTTGCCAAGGCACATCAGCTGTATGTTCACAGACAGAAAAAATGAAGCAAAAAATAGGAAAGACAGCCAGATGATTGTAAATGTCTCTGTGGTCACTCTCTTTGGAGGATTCAGACTGATCGCATGAAAGAAATGAGCATGGTCTTGTTTATGATAAAATGAGAATATGCTGTTCTATATTCCTTGTTTCAATATGAATTCTCTGTTGAAGCATTGAAAAACTCAGCATTTAATAAGATGGTTATTGAACTTTTGTCAGATTAAAGATTCAATATTCAGTTACAATTTTGTCCACGTCTGATACAAAGTAGAGGGGTTTTGGAATTAATAAGGGCATATGCATATGGATATGCATATGTGGTGTGTGTGTGTATATATATATATATATATATATATATATATATATATATATATATATATATATATATATATATATATATATATATATATATATATATATATATATATATATATATATATATATATATATATATATATATATATATATGTGTGTGTGTGTGTGTATATATGTATATATATGTGTGTATATATATGTATATATATGTATGTATATATATATATATATATATATATGTATATATATATATATATATATATATATATATATATATATATATATATATATATATATATATATATGTGGACTGTTTTCACAAGACTGTTATGATATGTTTTAATGAACATCAGCATCGAAAGTCCTCTGAAGTGTTTTATGTTTTGATTTTAAAAACTTTTATACATTTATTACACTATACTTTATATTATATGAGCATTGAATCAAATTGCAAAACAATCCTTCTCAGAAATTAGTTAAAAATAGTAAATGCTAATGTGAGGGTGTTTCTAATGCAATATCAATGGAAGAGACAGCAATTCTCATTTTCTTTAAATTAATTTTACTTTAATTTTCCTTCAAATTACAGTTGTCTGCCCTCCTTGCTACCACTTATCATATCAGAATTGAAAAAAATACCAAATCAAATTCATCATAGCACCTCAGTACGGTACATGTCTGTACTGCAGCACGATAATGCGAGTAAAATAGGAATACTCCAAGTCTCAATACGATTTGTTTACTTCGAGCCTCTGTTTACATGGTAGACTGTTGTCTTAA
Source organism: Puntigrus tetrazona (assembly GCF_018831695.1). Lineage (NCBI taxonomy): Eukaryota > Metazoa > Chordata > Actinopteri > Cypriniformes > Cyprinidae > Puntigrus > Puntigrus tetrazona. The sequence goes on along the minus strand of NC_056712.1, from coordinate 24,729,541 downwards.
TCGTGTTAAAATTTAAATATCATTGTTCATGTAAACGTACTCAGGTTTTACTTTCACAAATCCTTCCTGTACATTCTCGCAACGCACATTCGCCCATTAAAATAAAAGCCTTCTGTGACTCAGCATAAACTCTGGTGTAAGTGCCATTAAAGAAGAAAATGCTGTAAATGATGTCTCCGTGAGGGCAGCAAGTGTTACTAAACAATCACCTACATCTGTGTTAGAGCTGATTGGTTCAGTTGGCTCCATCCTACACATACAGTACTCCTCTAGCTCCATCGGATCATACATGCAATGCACAGATCTGTAAACCCCAGCAGGCTTGCCAGGGTGTAGCATCCATACAGTAGGCGTGTGAAGCCTCTCATCTAACGCTTGCCTGCACAGCCAAGCACTCAAACACTTACTTTCCATTGTCTGGAGAAAAATGCAATGCCTCACTCAGACGCTCTCTCTCGCTTGCTTTCTTTCTCTCTCTGACAGGATGAGGCTTAGCCTCTTTCTTTTTTATTTTTATTTTTGACTCTGTCCCTCTTTTTTCATTTTTTTAAGTTCTTCTTGCTTTGTGGATGTCATTCCACATTTTCTCATCACGCAAGCAAAGAACCGTCATCCCACTGACAACAAAGGGCCTGCAAAACAATCAGATAAAAAAGCATTTATTATAGTGTCTGGTCCAGCCAAAGGTCCCCATAAAAAGGCAGACGTGCTGACAAAGAAGCTGTGCCCCATTGTAGATGTGCGACACAGACAGAAGAGAAAGGGACTGGGCACGTGCAAAAGAGACCAAGGTCTGTACGCCACCATTGTGCTCCCATCTTTCAGAACGCCTGCTTCACAACCCAAAAGGAGCTAGGTTCAGCCACGCTCTGCTTTGTTAAAGCCACCAATGAGGCCACAACCTTACATCTTCCACCCAGGCAAATCCTCTTCACTCTGCATCATGCTTTTATATTAATACACGTCCATTTCTTTCATGCTCAGCTGAGTTCGGCAGCTGCTCCCTGCTGACCCCATACGAAATGTGTGAAGATAAGGCTGTAGGTTTCTTTACAGCACTTTTTTGATACCGCTAAATCTCAGTAATCAGTTTAGACGATAATTAGAGAAACAAACCCCGGGATTTCTCGTTCACTGCCAGGGAGGCAGTATCTTAAGTTTGCGTTCTCCAGTGGTGTCTTAATCTCTCAAAGAACCCTTCCGCAGCCCTCCGGGAAGACTTTAATGCGGGGATAGTGGTTTTTGGTTCAATGCCCTTGTACCGCTGATGCCAAAAGCACAGTAAAGCCAAAAGCCAGAACAATGCAGATATCATTAATAAGCTCTCAAAGGCTCTGGCCCTCTCTGAAATAATGCACCAGTGGCATTATAGTGTGCTGAGGATAGGACAATAGACAAACAGACCACACTCCGATGCAATGCAATATGATGATAAACAAAGTAACAGGTTAGTCTTGATAAAGGAGGGGAACGGCGAGGGATAAACAAGGATTTTGTCAGCAGTTTTCTCGGGAGAGGAGTTTTAAAGAACAATCTTGCTACCTAATCTTTACTTTCACATGGATAGATGTTTCTTATTCTCACTTTCTCTCTGGCTCGTTTTCTATACGAGGGTTGTACTTAGGCACTGTTCTGGCCTGGAGCAAAACTTTATCTCGGAATTCTAATAAGCTTTTCTATCTACATCATATTCAAGATGGACTCAACCTTTGTACTCTTTGTATAGCGCTATCAACAGGGAGCTGTGTAATGAACACTAATAGCTTTCATTTGAAAATGACCCAGTGCACGTCTCTCTTCTTAGCTCACATGCTCTCATTATGGCAGGGCTAACCTCAGTTCAGCTCTGTTAATGCGTTCAGTGAAAGGCCAGTTATTCACAGGAAATAGTACCGTGGGCTTTGATACTCCTGCTGTGGTTTTGTGTGATCTTCTTTTTCAAACTTCAAACCAAACTAAAAATATCAGCATATCTATAATTGGACAATTTGTTAAATATTATGTTTAATTCATGTCCCGATGAAGTGCTGTTAATTGCTATCCAGGTTTCTTCTTTCATTAGTTTCACAGATATCTCTGTGAACTTGCTTCATGTGCGCATTGGATGCTGAGCCATTTAACAGTCATATACAAGCATTTTTAATTTGCATCGGCTTAATATGTAATAGAAAGAAGTATACCTGAATGAAGATATGCAATCAAAATATTGTGGAAATGTTGTATAGTACATTAGATTTTGTATTTGTTGATTTTACACTCATTCATTCAAGGCATTTGCAGTTTGAAACTTCTATTGTAAATACTTTAATCAAATTTTTAGACCATATTAGAGCATATTTAGAATGTTGATTTATTCAATAATTGGTGTCCAAACTTTGACTAAAATGTTAATAAAATAAAATGAGACAAAATAAGGCTATTGTTCAATTTAATTTAGTTTGGTTTAATTTAAATTGATTTAATGTAATTTATTATTTAATTTGAGTTAATAATTCATTGTTTATTTTATATTTTCCAGTTTTATCAGTCCCTTTTTTTATTATTCTTTGTTTAAAGTGTTTCACAAAACCATGCCATTTTCAGATGTTTTTGATAAACAGAACAACAGATCAAAGTTAAAATCTTTCTACAAATCAATCAATATTGACCTCCTCGTTATTACATGAGAAAAAAAAAATGTTGCACGACTGTTGACATCTTTATTATTTATCAGGTCAGTCAAAATAAAATAGTTCTATTTTTTTTTATCATTTTAGATCACTTTGTTTTTGTTTTGACATTAAAGAGTCTGTCTGTTGCCCGTTGATCGATATCAGAAAGGCCATATCCACAAATCCACAGTGATCCACTGCTGTGACACAGCAAAAGCAGAAAAAGTCCAAGGGAGTGAGTACTTTTGTCACTATATGTGGTCATGCACTTGATTTGAGCATGTTAGATCTTAGCCCTGTTCTAGAAGTCAGTGAGATGGCCCTGACTACCTATCTCTCATGGTGCTCTCTGACTGTCTCCATCAACACAGACTGCAAACACCCAAGAGGTTCTCTCAGTTCCCTCTTAACACTGCCTATTACTGGTCGGTCTGCACTGTTTCATGTACTGATCTTTAGCAGGACTCTGTCTGCCTGTCACTGTGGAAAGTCCTCTCCCTCACACAAGCAGCGTTTTCAAGTGTATAAGAAAGTCTGTAGCATGACTGAAGTATGTTAATCACAGTGTTGTTGGGAACACATCACACAACCCCAACTGTGTATTTGACAGCCAATTCACCTCAGAGACCCAGTGATGTCATCTCTACAATGTGTGTCATTGCGTCGACTGAGCTGCAGAGCGGTGTCACTACGCAGTGTCGCTACGCTTCTGTAATTATGTATCATAGATGGAATAAAAACTGCTCGTTTTTGAATGGCATTCCTCACCACATTAGTATGCTCCTGCAGTACCTTCTACTTGTTATGAATTATGCCAATCATTCCTTAGGATTCATCCCTATTGACCGTTCGACTACTGCAAAGGAAATGTACCAATGTAACATGTACCCTTGTGCAATTCAGTATTCAAAGGAACTCCATACTTCCCATTTTTCTCATTTTAGCACCTCATGTATTTTTGATTCCTGAGTTGATAAGATGGAAATGTGCGACGCTCGATCCTGTTTCACTCCTTCCTTGTGAAGTATGCTTTATGAGTCCCTTTGGTCTGAATACTTTCCAAACTGCAGATTTTTCATTCATATACCTACTCTGGACTGCATAACTTAAGGCCCTTTTTCAAAGCTTCTGTTGCGTTCAGGAGCAATATTAATAAATAGTAAATCATGCCAAAATATTAGGGCCCTCCTATGATATGTGATGTTAATGTAGGCTTAATTTTTTTTTAAAGGAAACCCAATCCCCACCATCATTTACTGACTACAACATGTCATTTATTATACATTTTTTCCTCTTCTTCTTTTGTTGAAAACCAAAAATATATTTATTATTGTTATTGTTTTTTTTATTGTTTTTTTAAATGAAAATTAAGATTTGATAAAAATATATATTTCGGTTCATTTTATGTAACTCTTGGATCAGTCTCTGTTTATTGTTATTATTCAGTCATCTCTCCTTGCAGTCTCTTTTTTTCCACTCAAAGCATCGTAACGGCATCTAATAAAGTATGTAGCGCAATGCTTAATGTGTTATGATGACAAATAACCACACTCTCTGTTCCACGTGATACAAGACCACATTGTTAGAGATGACAGTATCGCATTCTCAAGTCCTTACATATCTGGCATCGCATTAATAGCTTATTAGGGTGATGTAAGGTAGCGTCCTTGACTGAAATCTTCGTAGCATTTTCTGAGAAGCCCGTTGTCCATCTTGACGTATGCCCTGTCAGCTCTCCCTCCCACTGTGCCTCACCTCAGTGCTGCTACGGCCTTCTCAGCATGCTTCTGGATAGTCATGCCTGTTAGGTGTTCCGTGTTTGCCCTTGCTTGTTATTATTGTTTATCTTGTTTGTCAATCACCCGGATCGTCTGCCATTTCGGCTTTGCCTTCATACATATTCATGAGCCCTCATTACCTGCCCTGCTGGTTGGTTGCAGGGCATGGTGACGGTACCAGCCTTTGTTCTCCAGGCTAACAACAGGTGACTGGAGCAGGCTGGTGTATTGTTACCTGTCATTGGAATATAGTAAAAAGTACGTTCAGGACAGGATGAGAAGTACAGAGGTGTGCCAGGCTTCCAGATTAATGGCTTAGCAGAAAAGACTGCTCACCCTCATGAGTTTAATTGAAGCTTTGTTTTGGCACAGCGGTGGTATGCTCTACTGTATGAAATGCAAATTCAGTTGCAAAACAACATTGTGTAGTGCTGATAGAGTATGTAGGAATGTATATAAGACAGAAAAAAAATTGACAGACAGCTCAGGTGTTCATGCTCTCAATATTCATAAAAAAAGTCCTTAAAAAGACAAAATTAATGTCATGGCAGGTCTGTCAGCTTTGCCAGCTCTATCCCTCACCAACCCAAATATAATCCATTTTTTTTATTTCTCATTTAGTTTAATGCGATTTTGGAATCTGTCATCCTTGGTTTGTCGCCTGTCAGTTTCCAACTGTGGCTAGTGTCTGTGACAGTCTGAGGTGTTAGTTCGATTTAGGGGAGTAGAGATCCTTTTTGGATCTGTCAACGCGCTGCTCTCTAGATTAGCTTAATGCCAACTGCACAACCCTCTAATGTGTCGCATGTTTTGCCCGTTGATGAAAATTACCCTCCTGAGTGGCTGCGGATGTGTGTTTTCTGTTTATCTGAAAGGCCGTGTTTACACCTGGTATTAGCATTCAGGAGTGAACAAAGCTAAATACGGATGAGAACGGGCTCGAGTTTGTCCACTTTTGACCACTTTCAGAGGTCGAGAACACATTTGACTGGATTGTGCTTGTAGTGCGGATGCTCATTTGGTCAAATGCATTCGAACAGCCACTAAATACCACAAACTCTCTGCTGACTGATGAAATGAAAATTCTGTTAATTACATTCATATTGTTCCAAACCCTCAAGACATTTGTTTATCTACACAACACAAATTCATATTGTTTTCTTTATTTTGCAAAGTCATCTTATTGTGAGAGTTTTATTTTTTTCTGCTGTGATTTGGAAAATATCAATGGTCATCTTGCATGCACACAACATATCATTCATAGCATTTCTAAATGTTAATAGTCCTATGCTGGTTCCAACAATTTAGTTCTATATATATGTAATTTTTTTTTTTTTTCCGTTCTTTTCTATATATATATATATATATATATATATATATATATATATATATGTGTGTGTGTGTGTGTGTGATATTTTTTCTTATTTAAAAATAGACTATTTTGTAGTTATAAAATGTACTAAGACCAGTGGCAAATTAAAGTTGCGATTTGCTAGGCCAAAATGCTTAGGAACTATACTCTCATTCGGGCGTAGTAATCAAGGATGTTTGCTGCCATACCATGACCGCAGCAGGGGCAGAAAATAGTTCCCAGCTTGCAAGAGATGCTTCCTGTGCAAGTAAGAGGGTCTGGCTGTTTTCAGGCGCTGCAGAGATTGGCTGAATATATTCCAAATCATTAAAACTAAACTTATTAACTTTGGAGCAGTTGGAGAATGAGCCCATTTCCAAAAAAAAGTGGAGGGTACTTTGCATCATTTTAAATGATACGTGCAGAATGTTTTTGTGTTTTAGTTTTTTGTAACATAAACCTTTTAAAAATAATTTTGTAAAAATGATATCTATATTATACAAACCTATTTCATGATAATAGATGGAAAGATCAGACAAAGCTAACCTAAACTGACCCATAGATCCTTTCTTACTCCAAAGTGGACAAAAGAGAGGGTTTAAGACACTAGGTGTGAACGGGAATGTGTGATCCCATCGACCAAAGCACATCTTAATGCCAGGTGTGAACTGAGACTACATCCACTGCTTATTAGTTCTTTGCACCTCACCTTAAGTATGTTGTGATAGGTTGATATTCCTTTAAAGCTATTAAATCTTTGACTTTTGCTGTCTCCGATATGTATATGTTCTTAAAATAGTCAGCCGTGTTTCGGTGCAAGTTCTGGGGAGGTGTGTGATCACACTGACAATTGGAGTGCTGTATTATTAAATCGAGACGCAGCTGTGATAAAATTATGACCTAATTTCGTAGACTAATGCCGTATTGCTCCCTAATTGGATAGAAGCTGTTTGCATTGACAGTGTCATGATAATTACCCTACTTATTTATTAGCATTATTATTATTTTTTTCTTTCCTGTAAGTTTGATAAGGACTGCGTGTGTATTAGGTTTCTGAGAGATAAGGTGACTAACTGAACACGTGCAACTCTGATGTCAGGCTGAATCATGCGCTCTACATTACATGGAAGAACAGATTTTCTCTAATCTCGAGCCATTTATTGCTCTTTCTCAAAGGGGCAGCTCATTGTGCCATTTATGTTATATGATACATAAGCTTTTTTAATGAGATCAAAATATCCTCATCGAAATAAGGTTGTTATGTGCGTGAGTAAAATATTGACTGAAACGGACAAATATACCCATCATGAATTCATATTTTGAGCCTGTCTGGGTATGTTTGAGAGTTCTCCGGTATTGATTTAAACAGAGGTCCCTGAAACGATTTACCGAAAGCTGTTGCCGAGACCTGCTGAGACGGCACAGCAGGAAGGCGACTGTATACTGTTTCACATGTTTGCTTGGCCAAGAGAAGGACTGAGTTGCATGTGGCGTCCCAAAAAAATGAAGAACAGATCAATTAAAAGAGAAAAAAAAAAAAAAAAAAGAAAGGGTGAACAGACAATCTGTCAGTCCTATCCACAACAGACCTGACTGGCTCAGACGAGGAGTTCTGTGTTTGGCATCACATACAGGCAAGGTTACAGCCCCCCGTGCACCCCTCCTTTTGTGAATTCTTTCAGTTTAATAAAGAGTTTATTGCTAGGAGAACATTTTTATTGATTGTGCTGTCCCTGGGAGGGTAATTTGAGATTTGTTGATCTTCCCTCGTTTCTGACTTTACCGTTGGGCATATGCTCTGCTGAGCCGAGGAGAGACGTCCGTGGGAGTAATTTATTTCCATCTACCCAAGCATGGTGCGCTTGTTGTAATGGCTGTTCTCTTTCACCCTGCCTGTACTGTGCAGTCTCGCTCGTGGGGCGATATTCAGATCGTGGTAAAAACGCAACTTGTGTTTGGAATTAATTAATTTACATTAGTTTCACTTAGTCAGAATGATTCATTTTTTTGAAACCTGTTTTGTCGCATGATGCCATCCATGTATCAATATAGAAATAAAATAAAGTATAAAATAACAAATTCTTAATGGGGATGCACAATTTATCAGTGCCATATTGATTAGATTACCTTTATAATGTAATGTTCAATTGTATATAATCTATTCCCCTATTTTTATGTTATGTTATCTATCTGTCTGTCTCTTTGTCTCAGTGGCATATTGATTATTGGTTGATATTACAGATTTTTTCATTTTAATCTAGGTTGTTAAAATTTCAGTGTTTAATTATGGATGCTCATTTTTACATTTAAATTACTTTTGCCATCATCTAATGCAAAGTTAATCTTTAATAACACTATGAAGTGTAATCATTTGCAGATCTTAAAATGAAAATTATTCTTCCAATAATATTTTGAAAACGGTTTAATTTATTAGGTATTGGGCATAACAATTGCAATAATTATTAACTGTTATGGGGCTGAGTTTTTATATTGGTCTCTATTGGTGTGTGTGTGTGTGTGTGTGTGTGTGTGTGTGTGTGTGTTTAAAACAAGCCTTAACTTTTGGCAGAGATATTTGTCAAAATGAGGTTCATTCTTCACATAGGAAATGGAAGGTGTCATTGCAAGATAAAGTATTCCATGCTTTGCACTTTGTTGAATATTGCAGATTTAGGCAAATGTCTTCAGGGTATTCAAACCGTACAAAAAATGACGTACTAGACACAATATTCATACTATACTGTACACTGCTGAACTTGTGAGAGTAGTATGGTGATATGCTAATCTGATCATAGCTGGGGTGTCTGTCTTGACTAAAGACTTACAGTTGTTAACTTGGCATAGGTTGATTGTGTGACTGGAATATGTCAACCTCAGAGATCAAAGTATACTGCTGGAAGCCTCACAGATATTGTCATCAGTCAAAATATTTATGGATTCTGAGCCTTGTCTGTCTCACTTTCCTTCTCTGTATCCTCTTCCAATGCTGGATTAATTCCTGTATCATTTAAGAACTTGGCAGTCATTACACTTGCAGACTCTCCTTGTTTTAACAGTTACATGGAAATGTACCAAAGCAAAAGTAATTGCACCTTAATACGGTGCTGCACTCAACATTGAAATTGCAGTTTCCCACTGACATTAAGGCACTAGCATTGCTCAGTTAATGCGCACTCTCATTTATTGAGGATATATATATATATATATATATATATATATATATATATATATATATATATATATATATATATATATATATGTGTGTGTGTGTGTGTGTGTGTGTGTGTATATGTATACTTGTTTATGCTACATTGTGGGGACCAAATGTACCGACAAGGATAGTAAAGCCTGAAATGTTTGACATTGTGGAGACTGGCCTCACGAGAGAAAAAAAATAAATTATGGAATGTTTATCTGAACATGTAACAGTGCAAACTGTATTATTTGAAATATTATTGATTAAATCAAAGTGCATTTTACTTACCAGAACAATGTTATAAAAATTACATTATTGTACTAATAAATGCATTTATTTATTTATTTGAATCAATTAGAAGTAATAGCTATTTGGCTATTTATTAGCATTGTTTTGTCTGTGGTAAAGGACAGTTGTTAAAAGGAAGGAAACTTTGCGTTTTGATTAAAGAATACAAAAAGCAAACTTTTTTAACTTAAAAATAACATGCTCTAATGAATTTCAGGAACATGCGTTGTGGAAGTAAATAAGGTCATGAAATCTGAAACGACATTGAGACGAGCAGCGTCTTAAAGAATAAAGCGTGACAGCATGCATGTATCTGGTCCTGCGGAGAGAGTCCAAATGGCTGGATTATTAGCATAGCATGCATCGTCTGCTAGGGCCTGTGCTCTGCTAACCCCCCTCCCAGATGCAGATTGAGTCTGGAGGCCTGGAGAGAGAAGACTGATTCATTCAGGGTTCACCCGCCTCTTACCAACCCTCCCATATGGCTCTGCTTGCGTGTCATTTACTCAATATGCGGGACTCCGATAATTATGTAAACCGTAGACGAGCGTATTAACAATTAACCACGTTCTCTCTCCTTTCTCTTTAGCCCCATTTGTTACATCTTCCCTCCGTCTCTGCTCCATTTGGCGGGTTGTCCTATAGATGCCTTTGGAAAAGAGGCAGCGGCAAATCCTAATCGCTTGTCTCGTCTCTGCAAGTGGCGATGGAGAAATACAACTCCAATAATGAGATTTGGCGGCACATTAGCAATGATGATTGCTGTGGCTGAATGGTGTGCTGCTGTGTTGTTGCGCTTCATTCAAAATCAATGATACATTGTTTAGGGGAGCTTTGTTCCTCAGCCGAACCGCCAGGCTAATGTTCCTCAGACTCTTTCAGACATAGAGAAAGGCCGTTTTACCGTAATCCCTCCCCCTAACGTTTGCTGCTCGATTGCAGGCTTTTTCTTTTTTTTTTTTTTTTTTTAAACATCTCAAAGCCTCTCAGCGCATTTATTTAATTTAACATCTGAGATGATGGAGTCAACCGTCAGTTTTATCTCATTGTCCAGACAATTACAGGCTTCTGACACATTTTTATTTTAGGCTAGATTTGCTTTGAACCAGGTAAAGTGGATGTGCTAGGCACCCTTAAAACACACACAAAAATTGCCTTTTGCTTATGCATATATTCATCTATTCCAGAAAGAACAAAGCTAATGATTATCTCATCAAAAGCAAGTACACGTCTTGTGGATAAAAAAAAAAAAAAAATGCAATGCCCGTCTGAGAATAGTAGCAAACTCACTGGAGTTTAAAGGCCTAGTTTATAGTAATATCACATTTTCTTTCTTTTACTCGTTCTCTTTGTACACGAGAGATTCTTATCCATTATTTATTTGAGTAAAGTTCATAAAAATCTCACAGCGCTAGAAATACTCCATTTTGTTCAAGATCCAGGTGTCAGTGCATTGGCTTTGTGTTGCGTCAGACTTATTATTGTCAGCAGGACATTTGAAGTTATTTCAGAGAAAGACCACATAAAAGCATTTAACTGGGTTTAGGACATGCTTCCAACAGGGAGGACAAGAAAGACCGTTATTGTTAATGTTTCAGTTGTGTACTTACAGTGTAGTGAAGATATGACACGCAAACCAGCCATCTAATTAGCTGGAACTTGTAATATGTTGGTAACCCAGCAAGAGTCCAAGCATGCTTGCTTATGCCAACCAAAGTAGAGGACATAGAGAAGTAGTCTACCCATGGAAAGGGCACTTCTTCTTTGGAAAAAAAAAGAAAAAAAGGTTTTCATGCTTTTTTCATTTACTTATCTGACCTTTATAAGCACAATTAGCATTTAGAAAAAAATGAAGGTTCTCTCACTCGCCCACATCACCTACAGCAGGCTTTTACTCTTAGAGGTAATTGCAAAGTTGGACAGGCAATATGAATCTATTTTTGGGAAAAGGGAGGCAATAGAGTTCCTGACATCTGTAAAGTGGCAAACTTGGCTCAGATATGCCCTTCCGTCTCGAATTGTCTGAAAGGAAAAGAAAGCCATAAACATCAGGGACATTTCAGTGACATATTAAATGATGTGGGGGTGGGGGTAGGGGTGGTATTTATTCCCTCATTTCTTAGAGTCACCTTGAACGTCATTTGCTCAGCACTGTAAAACTCTGAACCTCGGCTGATCTCCAAGAGTAATACTGTGCCGCGGTGAATTTTCCTTGGAGGGCTCCGGCTCTATCCGCCAACATGTTAGAAAGCTGACGAAAACAAAGATGGAGTCAAGACCAACATGAATATTTCCCCTTGAATTGAACTACCATAGATTTTTAAAGCCCAATCAGCCCGTGCTTGCTTTAAAAAAGGGGTGTTTTTCCACTCTCTCTGCAATCTGAGAATGGAAGTGTGCGGTAATAGGGAAAGATGTGAACATTAGGAAGTCTCTATGTGAATCTGTGTTTTCTCCTGTGGCGCTGATGGGTGTGTTTCTACATTTTTCTTTGCAGAACCTGATCAAAAACCTTCCTGAGCAGAAGGAGCTAAGCAATCTGGCCGAGCTAAAGAACGAATACGAGGAGCTTTGTGAATCTGAACAGTTTGGAATTGTGGTGAGTACTAAGACTGTAGTAGTTTAAATCACTAGCACAACTTCAGCACATTTCAGGGCTCAGTTTACAAATGAGATTATATATATATATATATATATATATATATATATATATATATATATATATATATATATATATATATATATATATATATTTATGTATGTATTTATTATATGTACTATTATTATAATAATAATAATAATATTATTATTATTATTATTATTATTATTATTATTATGCTAAAGTCTGAAATCTTTAGATGTTTTCACAAAGAAAAAAAATATTAATGTGGCACATGGAATTGGAACGCACATTTTATTAAAACACCATAATTTATTTTGCTAAATTGCTAAATTGGAAACACAGCACCAAATACTTTATATCAAATCCATTATTACAAAAATAAACATGGTTTTGCAGAAATTACTGGAACCACCTCTGAGTCAGTGTTCTTTCATTGCTTTACATCTAATGAGCTGAAGTGCATATTTAGTGCATCTGTAGTACTGCACTATAATCTACTGCAACTGTTCCACACGCTAGCTGATCTTTGAATTCTAATAAGTCATCAGTAAATGAATATGGATGACACAGTGAACAACCATCTGTTTCAAGCAATTCTGTAATTTAGCAGCTAAAAAGGTAAATTTGGTTCCTGAATGTTTCGTTATTGGGCAGTATATGGACACAGCTATTTCCACAGATGTGGTGCAGGTGCCAGACACATTGCCCACTTTGAAATGATTCCGTATGTTTTATGAGACCAGAAATAACAACATCATAGGCCAAATGAAACAGTTACACTAAACTTGTTCGCAACCATTGTAATCAACAGCCAAACACTGGGCTTGGCACCAGCACCAATAATTTGGTGAAAAAGAGGGAATCTCACACTAAAAAGCATTTCAATTGCCTATTGATTTTATCTTTCTCATTTTCTTAGTCTTTTCTTCCCCTCTTCCTCTTTCGTTCTCTTTCCTTTGGCTCCGGTTCACTATTTCACCTCTACTTTTCGTCACACTCCAGCGCATAACCCTTCACACATCTCTGTTCCTCTTCTACCTATTTCTCTCCTCCACTCTCTCTCTCTCTCTCTCTCTCTCTCTCTCTCTCTGATACTAAAATCACCCTCCTTTCCATTTTTGTTGTTGTTCACACCAATAGCTCTCTACTTCTCTGTGAAGGATTTTGAGCTGAAAAGCAGAATGGGGGGCAGTGAGAAATTAGGCACAGAGAGAGAGAGAGAGAGAGCGTGCTAGAGAAAGAAGACTGCCTTCAGGCTCCATGCAGGATCAGCGCTATTCAATATATAAAGAGACTCAGTAATGTATAATTAAAAGGCCAAGAATATAAAGGGCATTTTTTATGACAAGTCAAATCTGGTAGCCTGGTTGTGACTGACAGAAGCTATGATTTTGATGAATAATAAAGAGTGAGGCAGAGCTTTATTTTACTACAGAGCATGATTAGGTCTCGAGTTCTTTAACTGGAAGGGCTTTTAGACTTCCTTCCTATATTGACCAAATCCCATTAACGTTGGCCTTTGTCTTGACTTCGTCTCAAATATTTAAGATTCTCTCTACATCAGTTAGTTCTGCACAGTGCACAAGTATACTCTTGATGAGGCTCACACCTGGAGTAAATGAATGGTTCACTCAAAAGTAAAAATCTGTTAGCATTCAATCACCCTTGTGTCCTTCCAAACCCCCTTTAACTTTATTACATGTGATGAAAAAAGAGAGCTATTAAGGGAAGATGTTTTTATTTAATTTTGACAAATTAAATTAATCTTTTACCTCATTTGCCTGATATATATATATATATATATATAATTTATTTATTTATTTTTTAATTGTAAAGTGAGAAACTTATGTCCTCTATGATCTACATGTATATTTGTTTGTTTTTATGTGTGGATTTCTTTGTTTTATTTATTTGCTCTTTTGCAAAGTGACCTTAAGTTTAAGAAACCTTAGGTTTTTCCATATAATGAAAAAATTGCTTATTCTTTCAACTATGGATTTGCTTTATCATGGATCTCATAGGTGCAGCTTCCATAAACTTTGTTGTTGTCATGACAACTGGTAACCATCTGGTTTTCCATGAGTTCTTTGAGCAAGAGTAATAAAACTAATAAATCTACATTTTGGGGTATAGCAAATGCACTCTTTCATTGTACAGAAAATAGCATTCTACACAACATCTCCTTTTTTTGTCAGATGGGTTTGGAATTCCATTAAAGGGGAGAAAATTAAGGGAAATGTTTTCTCTACTTTACAGTTGCAGTCGGATGTAGTGCTGTCATGCACATATCTGTCTAGGTTGATGCATATGCATTTCTTCACTGATATTATGGCTTATCTGACAAACCTGCCTTTGACAGCAGATTCACACAGGAATCAATTCAGCGCAGGGTAACAGAACAACCCTCTCGCTATCTGTCTGTGTTGTGTCTTTCACTACCTGAGTCTTTGGAGGGCGTAATGAAGCACGTTGTGACAGTCTCCTCCTGTGACTGAGCTCAAGGCGGGTAATATACAGGCAGGCTGTGGAAGCACCTCATCAACACCACCTCGCACTGCTCCTTGGGGAAATAAGTCACTCTCAGCTTGTCTCCCTCCAGAGCTGTCACCAACTCACCCTCTTTTATTGTGATTTCCTCTTATACAGAGAAATCAAATCTGGATGTGCAGGGAGGAGGTGAGGTGGGGCGGTGAACGGGGGCGTGGGGCCGACTCAGGGTTTTTTTGATCGCCAACTTGCTCATAAAGATGAATAAATGTGAGCGGTAATGGTACATCCTGACTGCATCTCCGGGCTGCCTGTGAGCGTCAGATTATGCAGAAATCTGGAGCGAGAGTGTCTGAGGTCGCCCTCCTCAACAAGCAGCTCCTGTAGGATCCTTGTTGTTGTTGTTTTGTCTCTTCGTTCCTTCCTTTCCTCCTCCTCCTCCTCGCTGTCTTTTAACTGAAATGTCATCTCACTCCAGCACCAAACCAGTTATGTTGTTGCTGTTATTACAGTTAAATGTAATTATAGGTGAACGACAGAATTTGACATTTATTTGTTACAAGATTTGTAGCAAAATTTATGTTTACAGCATTAACACAATTGTACAGGTAACTTCCTAATTTTGTTTATGGGCTTTTTTTGTTACTGTGCCACTGCTCAGACTTATTTAACCTTGTTTCTGGTTTTATTGCAAGTAATTAATCCAGTGTGCAGTATTAAAAGTAAAAAAAAAAATATATAGTTTAGTAAACTGTAATAAAAATGCTGTAACTTGCTGCTTTTTTTTTTTTGCTTTAGGCCAAGTTAAATAGCTATCAAATGAATACTATAACCAATTTCATATCCCAAAAGTAATATTTGTGTGTGTTTAAGAATGCTTGCAGTTTAGGTTGTTCTCTCTCCATTTCAGATGAGCTCAGTCAAGATGCTGCGTCCCCGATTAAACGGGATCCTATTCAAGCTGACATTTGAGGAACAAGTGAACAACATCCGGCCAGACATCATGAACGTGACATTCGCTTGCGAGGAGGTGAAGAAGAGCGAAGGTTTCAGCATGCTTCTGGAGCTGGTGCTGCTGGTCGGGAATTACATGAACTCTGGCTCCAGAAACGCTCAGACATTTGGCTTCAATGTCAGCTTCCTCTGCAAGGTACCAAACAGAGACCCTTTTCTTTGTTTCTGAAACTACAGCTCGTCTGCTTACAATTCTATCACTATGTTGCATTCGTAATAACATCATAATGTCATCATTTAAACCTGTATTTTGTAGACTAGACCAGAAAGCTTCTAGTTTACTAGTTGCCACTTAGCAGATACTTTTATTCAAAGCAACTTGGAGTACTTGGTGTAATTATATTACATGCATAGTATACCAGGAGTAACATAATGGTGATGGATTGTGCATCATCCTATGTGGGACTGGAACCAGTTTACAAATCCAGAACTACTGAGAAAGACTCATGCATACTTAACATCAGGTTAAAAGCATCTGTTAAATTACAAGAAGTCAATTATAAACTTGTTTAAGTAGCGGATTTTCATGAAGCTGAAATAGTAATAGCCATTTTGGGTTTGGTGATTGGTGACGGTAGACAAACTTGGCAGTTTTCCTCCAAAAGACAGTATTCTTCAGAATATTATCTACTCTAATGCGGAAATTGTTTGTTTCTGAGTTTATTTATAGAGCTGGCAGGTAAGCCTCCCTACTGAGATCATTGTAACTGTTACCAGAATGTGTATGAAAGCTGTAACTGCTGTTGTTATGTGTGTAAGATGGACATCTGGCTGTGTGTTTTACAAGCTGATTTGGATGGTGAAGCCATTTGGTCCCGCTATGAAAGACAGCCACCCCCCTGCCGGTGTTCCCAGGCAGCCAGAACTACACCGTCACTCTTAGTTACATCTCTTTGCTGGCCTTGTCATCTATTCGGAGCCATCCCAGATGCTGCTGGGACACAGGTGTCCCAACCACAGGGGTTTAATCTGGAGCCAGTTGTGGCATATCTGAATGGTTGCTCTGACTTTTTTCAATTTACTTTGCAAAGACCACTAAATTACTGTTTAATACAAGAAAGTAATTTTTCAAAAAAGCTATGTCAATTTAATTTAAGAGTGTGATCTTCAGTCAATGTTCGTTTTTACACCACTTTCTAAAACACCACTGTACCAGCACACTCTTAAACATCTGAGCCCTTGATAAACATCTCGCTTGCATGTAAATTGCCACTTGATTAAAAATGTGGATGAGGTTTACGTTGTCAAAAACTGCATGCACATGCATTTTCATGAGGAAGTCCTTCACCTCTTTCTGTCAGCTCCTCTGTTATATTTTTGCTCATTACTGCACTTAAGTAGTTCCAGCGTGTGTTTGGTCCTTGATGTGCGTTTGAGTAGGCTTAACTCCATACCAGCTGGAGTTTGCTCATGGAGATGTTTAAGTTTTGGGGGTTTGAAGGTGACATGAACATTGTGGTTGTGTTTTTCTCTTTTTTTTCATGTTTGTGTTGGATGGTGTTATGGCCCAGAGGGAGTACACCCTTGATGGGTGACCCTGCCCTGAGCATGGGCAGTTGAGTGGGAGAGGATCCAGTGGCCATCAGAGCTCAACGCTTGGCGGTATTTTCTCTGACCTTCGGTGTAAAGCCTGTCCTTGGGTCTTGCAGTAGTGGACTAAAACACTGAGCTCGGTTGTCAGGTGCCAGCAGGGTAGACATCTATATAGTTCTTATCAGCTGTGCTCTGACTCCACATTGTGCACAATGGAGGAGATTTTAAACAAGTTAAACATATAATGACAGTTTATTTACACATTGGCATTCATAATCATGTTGGGTCCTTCCTACGTGATGTATCATTTGTGTTCTTTTTTTTCTTTCTTTCTTTCTTCCTTCCTTCCTTCCTTCCGTCCTTCCTTCCTTCCTTCCTTCCTTCCTTTTTTGTTTCATTATTGCATTCCTCCCTTCATTTTTATTTTCTTTCCTTTTTTAATTGTTTTTTATTTTTATATGTTTTATTATTATTATTATTATTATTATTATTATTATTTATTATTATTTTTTCGCTATGTTCAGTATAGTTGTGTTCTTTTATCCTCTTTGATCAATCTGGATTATTAGCGTTATATTTGTTTCATTGTTTTTTTTCTTTCTTCCTTTCTTCCTACTGTATCTCATAGTATTATTGCATTCTATTATTTATTTTATTTTGTCCATTCTTTCACTATTTATTTCATTATGAGCAGTCTAATGATTTAGTGCATTCATTCTTCCTTCCTTTTTGCCCTTTCAATAGTATTTTCTTTTTCTTTTTTCTTTCTATTTTTTATACTAAATTTACTATTTGAGCAGTCTAATTGTTCAGTATTGCATTCCTTCTTTTCTTCTTCAAGTCTTTCTTTTCTCCCTTTCACCTCTTCTTTCTCTCACCCCTATCCTTTCTTTTGGTCTTTCTTTATTTGAGCTGTCAATGATTCAGTATTATTGCATTCATATCAGTCAGACTCACATTTACGGAACATTAGTGAAGTGCCTGCAGTGCGGACAGCTTTTCGCTTCAGCACTGATTGGGCAGTTATTGATGGACAAAGAGAAATGCCCACATTCTCAATCAGTTCAGTCAAGTAAATGGCCCCCTATGTGGCAGACCTCAGCCTGCTAACGAGCTCATCAGGGAGGGCCGGTCGTGGGCTGACCCGTGATCCGCGACTCTCACATTCACACACTGTACCAGCTGTAGATTTTATTTGCATATTCCTGAAGCTTTTTACAGGTTAACATAGTTGTTATTTCAGAACTGACTCAGAAAGGACTGTTTAAGTCCTTCAGCTTTTATTTTTAAATATCTGGTGTTGTGAAAGAAACAGCCAGTCAGTGAACTAAAAAGTTTGTGCTGTGAAGCTTGCTTTTGTTACTGCTTATTAGACAAACCCAGCTCTGTCAATTTCCAGGACGTGGTAAACAAAGTAAACTGATTCCTACAGTTCTAATCACAGAAGTCACTCCACTCAGACATAATGTATTCAGTTCTGGTATAGTTTTTGAAAATATGTGTTATAGACTTGCTTTGTAAAGCAGGCTTAGCTTTTTATGATGTTGTTTTTTTATGTAAGTACTGGTCACAGTCACTTTTAATATTTAAATAAATATGTATAATTTAGCATCACATCTGGATTTTTTTTAATGACATTAAACATCTGGTTCCTCCTAAATCATCCATGTGTGGCTACATGCACTTTTTGAGATCAAGTAAAACTTGAGCAGAGCCTGCTCCATGCCTGTTTTTTTTTGGGCATGGGTGAAACGTGTTTTCATCTATGGAAATCCAGTAGCTTTGACCATCATCTTTCAGTGACACACAAGGCATCTCGGTTCTTTTAAGCTTCAGTTAACTTTAATCTTACAGAAGTATGTGTGAGTGTAGAAAGTAACCTTCTGTTGTGGATTCTTGACTCCCTGTCACATACTTTTCAAAAAAGTAACTTCTGTAGTGAACATTTGACATATTTCAGGAAAGGTAGACTCAGAGGAATGCACACAAAGATTATGGCAACTTCAAATGAAATCAACCATGTGGGAAAAGGCTTACTCTGCAGCAAAGCCCCTTTCAAAGCTACAAGCATGAAAAGGTGTTAAATTACAGATAATATTCATTAAATCTGGATTTGCTCTCTGCTTTTTGGGGTTGTTTAAGCATGATACTTTCCAGTGAAGATGTCAGAAGAGTTTATAAAGAGTGAACCTTTATTTTGCCTTTTTTAATCTTTTCACTTTGTTAAGCAGATCGGATATGTTCAGTTGGCAGCGCTTTGTAATTTCAGTTCTGTATGTTGCCAGATTGAAGAGAAGAAAGTGTAATATACTAGGCTCCCTCATATATGTTTGCGGTGTCTCTTCGTCATTTCTTGGCTTGTTAGAGATTCTTCCTGCGCCGGTTGTCTTTCTCACAGATCTGGCATGGATGGTGAGCTCACGGACAAATGAACTCCCCGAGCTACCTCGCTCCCCACCCCAAAACTGCCAGAGGTGTAGCCTGGGGCTCTCTGATTTTCACTTGTCATTCTTACTAAGCAAACTTGCCTCATGGCAGGCTCTGAGCTTTTAGATTAGTCTATTGGCTACCGTTCCAGTCCAGGCTGTCTGCCATTGGTAGGTAAAATACGCCAGTCGCCAGCAGCATCTCTGTATCTCTTTCTTCTGCCATGCCCCTTAGCTGCTGTGTGCTGAAGTGTGACTTTCCCATAGTTTCCTTGACTAAAAAACCACACGAATTACTGCTACGAAGATCTATGCACAATCAATGCCTGTAAACTGAAGGTCCTTTGGCAAATTGTGTAATTGAGCAATCAGAGATGACAGTCCTTTAGGTGGTCTGAGATTTCTTGGTCCCTGTTGCCTCTCATGTCTGTTATTAGCTAATTGTTCTTGAGGATTTATATCTTTCGAATGTCTCGATGGAGGATGATTGTTATTCTGTGAAACTCCTCAACATGCTTCAACGAATATTGAAATGGGCCGATTGGGTATGTTCAAGTATACTAACTAGACAGGTCATCTTTCTCTATTTCTCTGTCACTTTCCGTCTTCATATCTTTGTTAAGAATAGAGTTTTAAATGACTGAGTACCTTCTGACACACTGACATTGTACCTCTATGGAAAAAGAACCAATTTCACACATTAACTTTGACTGTATCCTCATAAAGAGATTTTTCTGAAGCATTGGCTGAATACAAATTATAGTATCGGTACAGGAAAGCCCCTTTGCATTATCACAGCGAGGGAACAATTCAATTAGGAATGTAATAGCTTTAGCACCATGAATATTTTGAAGGCTATGACTCACCATGCTTATCCTGACAACAGTGTGGGTTGTGCTTGTAAATTTACATTTTTCAAACCGGTCGCCTAGGTTTTCTTATTGGCAACCCAAGTCCAGACTCATGACAAAAACGGGTGGCCAAGAGGTAACACAACAAGCCACTCTGGCAGCATGCAGTGAGGGCCACCTGATGCCTGCTGTGCTTCATTGCTTTTGCCATAATCCAGCATCACTTCTCTGCTTTGCTAAAACTGATCTGCCCCATGCACGATGCTCAGAGCCAGCGACTGCCTGGATCTTCCACTCTTGATTGTACAACCCCATATTGATACAATAATATCAGTCAATAATTTCCATTATGAGATTATCAGCAGATATCTGTGTCTGCCTGGTTGATGTTAGTTCCCCTTTTTCACGTTTAAAAATGGTACATACAATTTGTACATACAGCATTGCTTTTTTCACATTAATTTTGCTTATTTTTACTTATTATTATTACAATGAAATATTTTAAAATAATTCTTTTTTTAAATTAATGTGGTAACTTGTTAACTATTAACTACAACTCACTACAATTATTAATGTACGCAGCTATGATTAACTATGATTATTAATGTACTGTTTATTAATAGGTAAGGTAGTTGTTAAGTGAAGTTTTTGGTAGGATTATGGATGTAGCATAATGTATTAATATGTGCTTAATTAGCACTAATAAATGGCAAATAGTCTAGTAATGTACATGCTTATAAATAGCTAATAGGTTTAACCATAAATTGAAATGTTACCATATAAATTTGTGTTATTATATATTAATAACATTTTGAAATCAGCCACCATTCCAACCTTATGTTTAGTTTTCCCTTCAGTTCTACCATGTCCCTTTTTATTTCCCATTTTTGCTTAGATACTTGGTCCTTTTTTGTATTTGTACTTTCTAAATAGAAGTGTCTCTAAGGTGACTTACCTCTGCTCACTATGTCTTATCCCTTGTCACTCTTTTGAAAGAACCCCTCTGGAACACTATTGTTGAAAGAAATCCCTGATTCATCAATGTCTGGACTCTGTGGAAAAGTAACAAACCTCAGCGTAATCACAGAGAAAGAGAAGAACAAGAGGAATGTGGAGGCATGAGAGTAACAAAATGGAAGTGCCTTGACTGGAAAATTAGTGGAACATCATAACTTAAAGCAAATTAGATTATTCAATTTCAAACAAGATTACCAGAGAAGCTGACATAACTGATGTGGTACGTGCCAAAGAATGTCTGCTTCACTAATTTGATAGAAATCTCTCTCTCTTTCTCTCTCAGCGGAACACCTTACTGTGTTGTCCACTGTTTGCAGAATTGTTGGCTGCATATCTGCCCACCCTGTGCTCTGAATCTATTATGTCAATAGGTTTCACCGCACTGTTCTAATCAGCTCACAGTTTTGTCAGATACAATTAATGACTGGTTAATCACCTTAAACCTCTGTAAAGGGTCAGTGCTTTTTTCCATTTTTGCCCTCTATTTTTCTCTTATTCACCCTCTCTCTCTTACAGAATATAAATAAAAAGACCCATTTGTTTATTTTAAAACCTAATCCTCGGATGATATCTAAAGGGTTGTTCACACCAAAGATGCAAATGATGATGATGATAAAGTTATATCAGGGAATTCCTCAACCCGGATACACACACACACACACACACACACACACACAATGCATTCTGTGATTGACGTTTTGTTTTTAATTTTTTTATTAAAGTATCTCATAGGCATTATAATTAAGTTGCTTACCTTCTGGGCCGCTTCTGCGTCAGAAGCGTGCCTGTGATGGTGTCTTAAAATATCGTTTCTGTGGGCAGCTCACTATGTTTTGGCACAGAGCATTTGTTTATGTCATTTTTCCACAAGCTGAATCATACAAACCTTAGACCTCACACGTCTGCTCTTTCACGGCATGGAGAACGTACCCAGATATTTGATCTCTTTCTCTCCGCATAGCACCAATCTTACTTGGCAGATGAAAACAAACCTGCACAGTAGCGGCTTTCTGTAATGACAGTTTGGGGCATAATAATAAACAAATTAAAATTTGAAATGCATGAAATTAAATTGTGATTACCCAATGTGAGCAGATGATTGATCCCCATCTAATGAAAGTGTGAGCGTGGTGCATCATCACACGTGTGAAAGGGATGTGGGGAAGCTTGGCTGCGGGGTGCGTAAGGGGGAACGGACACAGTGTGGAGGGCCGTGCTAATTAGCTCTCCCAGCATGCGTCTCCAGCAGCAGTGCAGACGCAGTGGGGAATGATTTCGGAACAAGTTGCCGGTGCACTGACGTGGAGACACCAGCAGACTCTCACACTTGCCCTCCCTCTCTATTCCCGTTTCAACCCACCCGTCCCTTGGTGATTCTTCACATGAGATTGATTTAACATGCCCCTGTCATTCATTCCCCTGAATGAATTTCTTTTGTGTGGTACTTGTCACATGGTTTCAAAACAACGAGTGGCAGCGGTTAAAACTGGCAGACTGTTGCAGAAGTTACTCCTGCCAACCTTCTAATAATACACAGGAGGTAGAAAAGCCGTTGTCAGTTGCAACAAGTGCCACCAAGGTGTCTTTATTGTCAAATTATGAAGACGAGAGGTCCGGCCGCAGCCAATAAATACCTGAATCTTTAAACATGTTATTCACAGAAAGGTTGAGCATCAATTCAATATGCCATTCACGGAAACCCTTGTGGTTGGATTGCCGGTAATTTTCAGGACATTATTCGGGCTCTCGTGAAATGAACCTTGCTATTACGTGTCCATTGAAAATGAGACCAATATAATGTTCCTCGCATGTCCATGTCAATTATCGTGGCCTCGGATTTCGCGCAAGTCATTACATATTCGCCCTCATTTGGTATTCCCTTCACTGGCCATTAAGCTGATGTGATTAGCACTGAAAGTCTGGCAATAATAACTGCCACTTAAATCTTTCAACATCACTGGAGGACTGTCATATTGCACAGTTTCAAGGTGCAAAACAGCTTTTTTTTATTTAATATACATTGGAGCAGTGAGCACCAAAAGAGTTCAGTAATACGCTTTAATGGCATGAGATATAAATAACTAATGCAATTTAAAAATCAATTTCTTTGCAGAGCCTGAAAATGTGTTTCATTTGTTTCCCCCAGATTCATATGTGGCATCTGTTTGAATGCTGCATTTGTCATGATTTAGTAAAAATGACCTACTCTGAAGTATAGAAGCTCCTTCTTTTTTAAGTGTTCCAGTTTCGTGTAAAATGTAGTTTAATCACTTGATAAACATGGTTGGGTAAATAAAAAAAAAAAAAAAATTCTGTTGTCAGAAATAAAACAAAGAATACATAAATATGTTCTATAATTATGTTCAATTATTAACTATAACATGCTAATTATGTAATAAATCAGATCAATCCAGGGTTATTATAGTTGACAAAAACAAAATGACATTGTCATCATGAAACATTTAATTTTTTTAATTGATTTACTAAAATAGCAAAAAAAAAAAAGGTTGTACTAAAATTGAAGTTGAAATGAATACAAGACGACTACTAAAATTACAAAACAATAACATGTAAAAATAAACTAAAATAAAATGACTGTTAATAAAACATATTACTGAAAACTATTTTAATAAGACTTTATCAGGCTTATCAATTTCAAGCTGATGGTGGAATCCTGAAGATGGCATCAAGGTACATTTTCAAATAGAAATCAAGCAAAACTAGCAGAAAGTTAGTTAACATGTAGGAAGTTTGAAGGAAGTGTTTTCTTGTTTTTTTTTTTTTTTTCTAAGGTTGAGGTTTTTTTCTGTCTTAAAAGACATAGACTGTGCGAGGCTTGTTTCCTGTGATAGCTGTGGAAATCAGAGGAGGCAGGCATGCAGTACGCATGCTGAGGTCGTCAGCGTCGGATGGCAAAGCCTTTAAAGTGCATTATCTCTCCGCCTGCTCTGTCGCTGTTCTGCGCATTAGCAGCTCAGTGCTGGCTGATTGGTAAACACCCCGTGGCTGAGCGGGTGCAAAACTTAATTCTGTTTAAATAAAGAAAACAACATTAGGATTCGGATGCAGTGTCGGCAGCGCAAGAGCAACTGGCCCCGTTTTGATATCTGCACCGGAGCATTCACAATTACTTCCACCCTAACCATCGCGTGTGTTTTTAATTCACACGCGGGAAGGAGTCGGTAGATCAAACTGGAGATAATTAGCAAATTCAGCCCGCATTTATTGTGAATGTGCACACACTGCCGGTCAGAAGAGCGTTACTAATGCGCGCAAAACAACAGCTTCCACAGAAACAGCAGCAAACGTCGCGCTCCTCACCGACGGCGTGCGAGCACCGCATGGGTTCGGTCTCGGTTAAAGGGAAAAGAAAGACCTCCGTGTTTGTTTGCTTAGATTTCTTGTTGTTTTTTCCGCGCTCTGTTTTTTTGTTCCAATCCTTGTAAACCAATATTGATTTTAGACAGCCAGCTGCGTAGAAGAAAGGGTCATTCCAGAAGAAAATAAACCAGCATTTAGGATCTGGTTTTGTTATGTTTTTTTCATTTGTTTTCCTTGCTTCATCTTTAGCAGCGAGACTCTGTGAGGTGCTGCGTGTGTTGTATTATATTGGAGATTGCAGCTGAGGCATGTCTCTATGTCTGCTCTCATTTATTGCCAATCTCTCAGGGAGAAATTGGAAGCGATTTATCTAATGGATGCTGGAACACAGTGGCATTTTCAAATGAAAACACTCCACAGGAAATTCCGATAATAATTCGCGGATTATTTGCTGGACTTTTTGCTGGGATTCCTCTAGTGTGGCCGATGAGGAAAAGCAGGCAGTCTGATAAATAGATAAATACCACTAAACGGGCTGTAAAGCAAGGGGCTAAATTATGCTTTCCTAATGGATTAATCAATTGTGACTCCTCCAGTCTGAGCTTGCAGCAATTCATCCTACCTGGAAACAATTGCTTTATAATCTCAGGAAGGCTTTCTCACTTTGCGAAGGATACAAAGGCCTTGCAGGGCTAAAAGCTTTATTGATCTCTGAGACCCTTTTGAATAGGTAATTATACGTCACGATGTGCTTAGATTAATATATCGCCTTTGTTTGCATCTCAAAATGATAAATGAATCCTCCGGTGTGCATATCATTTAACTAATCCCAGATCATTAGGGAAGACGCGAGATGGGCCGTAATGGAATGCAGCAGAGGGGGGGGGGGAGACTTCTGTCAGCTGTTCGGGCAGAGGAGGCTTATCTCATCTCGGCCTGCTATTAAATGTAACATCAGCATCCACTCACGACCCAGCAGCTGGCCGGCCAGGGATTCTGTCAATGTTGACAGCCTGATGGTCAGGTGTGTAGGTGTTAGTCAAGGTTTATTGGGCCGAAAACAGTTTAGATTTACATGACTGTTTTCCAGCTTCTCTTTAACGAACAACACAGTAAGCACTTTGTCAGTCTGGCAAGCTCTTAGATGATTGGTGGGATTCTGAAATGGAATAAGGCAATGACTACGTGTTTGATAGATTTAATTTCTGATTATAGCCCATAAGCATTTCTGTATAATCTTTACTTTTATTTGTTTATATAAATCACAACTTTGTGTTATGAGATTTTGCATTTTTATATAATGTATAACGTATTTATTTTTTGTTTATTTAATTGGATTATTGTTTAATTGATTGTTTGTAGATTGTAAATTAATCATTTTTACTTTTTAACATTTTAACTAGTTTATTAATGGTTGAGCCAACTGAAAAATACCAATTTAGGTAAAAATATATATAATATATACATACACACATAAATACGTTTGTGTGTGTGTGTGTGTGTGTGTGTGTGCATGTGCATGTGTCTGTATGGAACTAGTAACTAAATAATAATAATTACTTGGAAAAAGAGTGACTTCATAGTGTAGGGCATCTTGGCACTGAAAAAGTGATCTATTTCAAAAGAGGAAAGCCATTCTTGTTTTCCATCACGTCACCTTTAAATAATTGTATAGTAATGTTATAGCAATGCCGGATATTAGTTTACTTTTGACTTTCATATTACTCTTGGTCTGATGCTCCTGTCTCATTTCTTTGTAAAACAAACACACTCATTACAATTTATGAAGAGAGAAGAGGCAAAAGACTGGATCCATTTATTAATTTACCTCATTTTACCTGCCACATTTTTCCACAAGAAAACCAATTCCTCACCTCTCTGTCCGCAGAGACATTTTGGAAGAGAAAATCTATGGCAGACATTATGTGTAGCGGGGAAATGTGCCAGCTGTCGTAAGTTTGCCATCAGTTTGTGTAAAGGTTAATATCACATCTGCTGTGCAGTCCAGCTTGAGGATTCATTCTGCCTTCCCCGGCTCTGCTGCGGGACTCAGCAGCCATCTTCTGTGTGAAGCAGCCTTCCTGGAGTCTAGGCTTGACAGCAAACAATCTGTTTGAGTCTGAGAGGGTGAAGAGGTCACCCAGCCCCAGTGCACTGCTTAATGTGGGCCTGCAGCCATGGCCCTCCAAATAGAGAGAGAGCGAGAGAGAGAGAGAAAGAGCAACACTGCTCCATGTTTGGTTTATCATATCTATAGTTCTCAAGCAACTGATTTATGTCGCCAAGGGAACTTGGTTCTTGCTTTATAAAAACAACATGTGCCTTTTTCATGGGAATCATTTTTCTATCAGATAGGTGCGTTTTAAATGCTAAAAAAAATCTAAGATGTGGTGTTCTCATCAAATAGGGGTTTCTTTTCTGTGTCACAGTTTCTTTTTATTTAACTAACTTTATGTAGGATGTTTTACTCTGGTCCAGTTGTTCCGATCCTTGATATGGACTGATGTTGAGATGATGAAATTCAGGCATTTTATTGCGTACACTACAGCAGCCCGCAGCAAGAGTGTGAGCGGTGTGTATTGATCTAAATATTTCATTTCTTTCATGTCACCTTAATCTTGTACAAAGAATGCTCGGGGTTTGGGGGAGAAAGCTCCTTTTCAAATTAAACGTGGTAAATAAGTAAACAGGGGGAAATATGCCTCTGTGCACTCTGCTCCATCCAATTTCAACTTTATTGACACACCTATTTGTCAGATTTCTGCACAAACACCTTGAAGTGCTGTCGACGCATAAATATATTGATGTGATCCTGCTTAGATTCAGCTGAACACATGTTGCTCTGTGGATATACAATAGCATGCTGAAATATTCTATTTATTCATCCATCCATTCGTCCATCCATCCATCCATCTTTTTTCTGTCTGTCACTAACAGGCTGTTTTGTCATTTTGTGTTCTTGTGTAAAGAGTTTATTTAGTTGTGGTTCACTTAAATGTTTAATTATAAAAATTACTGTATTACCTGCAATTTTTTAATGACTCATTTCTAAATCTTTTTTCTGCAGCTTCGTGACACCAAGTCAGCAGACCAGAATACAACTCTTCTTCATTTTTTGGCTGAGAAATGTGAAGAAAAGTATCCTGAATGCCTGAAGTTCCCTGATGAGCTTGAGCATGTTGAAAGTGCCAGCAAGGGTAAGAATATTTAAAATATATTAGATTAGATTTATTTATATTTATTTATTTTTACAAATGGTGTAGGATTTACTTGGAAAAAAGCTTTGAAACTATTTTCAATCAGAAAAGGCTACATTACAAATTTGCAAAAAAAATCCAAGTAAGCCTATCCATAATTATAAGTTACACTTACTTGCAGTTTACTTGCACTGGGAAAAATGAACTCCACGTCACAATACATTAAGTTACTAAACCTAATAACAAAAGCAACCATGAAAAAGAATACCTTAAAGAATACTTGTAAAAATAACAACACTTTCAAGTACATTATACTTATAAGTTTAGACTTTAATTTATACAAGCTTAAATTGCGTGCTATAGAATTTACTTTAAGATTTTAATTATCGCCTGAACCAAATTAATGTAGAAATTTTACTTATTTTTATGTAGTATTTACTTCCCTGTAAAATCACTTTTTACAGTGCAGTATGTTTATGCGAGCATGCATATTTCTTTTATGGGACTTCTTAAGTGGAGCACAATATAAATTGTTGTAAATAATTGTTCTGGTTTATTTGTCTGATTACATTTGTATTTATAGACTTAGCAGAATTGTGTAGCATATTATGTGACTAAACCTCCTAAGATATAACAGTTGCAGGGCTTGACATAATGAAAAGTACTGAGTCAAATGAGTTAATGAGGTCATTTTTTTCTCCATATAAAACTACCAGGAATTCAATTCTTTCAACCTTTTCAGTCTGCTCGCTGTTAAAGCACAATGTAATATTTTAGTAAAATGACTCAATTTTCTGGCATGTTTGTGATGGCGTTATTACTGTCAGTTTGGAAGGCTTGGCGATAATGCCATGTAATTCAGTGTAGCTGCATGTTTGTTTCAGGCAAGATAAAGATGCGCTTTATTTTGATCCAGAAGTTTATCCTTTTATTTCTTCCCACCCATAAGCTTTTATCATGTTTAATCAAACAGAATTCCCTTTAAATGTGTTAAGCTTGGTTAATTGAACAAGCAGCTTTGGTTTGCGAAGACATTATCACCCCTGATCTGCAGATATCAACGGCGTCCTTTTTGAAAAATATGGGGCTCTGTCAGGTGTGACCTTGTGATATTTACCCTCATATATATACCGCACACCGTCTATCTAAATCATGCTGCTTTATAGTGTTCGACAAATCCTTTATTGGTTTTCTCCTGTGGTCTTCTTTTAAGCCGTGAGCTTTGAGGCTTTTTATGGCTTGAATTAGATGAACTAATGTTACAGAGATCAGCCCAGGAGACTGGACGCAATTGGCCCCGCAGACTATAATTAGAGCTTTTGCAGAGAATGAAATAAAACTAGTTAATGGCCAAAGAGCGTTTCTTAATCCTTCTGCTATGTGTAAACCCAGCCGTTTCCAACGCTGTGAATAGACAAGTTTCATTAGAATGGTGCAAAGCAGTTCTTAGGGTTGATGAAGGAACTATAATGAAGCGCAAGGGGCCCATATGCTCCACAGTATGGCCGACAGGAAAGGTTAAGAGTCCAAATGGGGAGGTAGCTTAGCAGGGATGGCGGCGGAGTCTCACACAGCCGTTCTGACATTGTGGAATGGATTCTTATTATGGCTCGCAGTGATTAAGAGCTTTAGTGCTTCCCACTATGCTGAGGGAGATTTCCGCGAATTTAAATATCTGGTTTCTTAACTCTCATTCATTTCGAACAGATTTGGAAATGAAGACCCTCAGTCAATGCAATAATCTCCTGTATTATTGTCACTCACTATGTCTGTCTGTGTTCGTCTCCGTCAGGAGGGAAAAAAACAGGCATGCCTATCCCGGCAGTGGCATAATTTCTCCTGTCAATAAGCTAATTTGTCTTTAATTCCATTTGGAACTGTTTGGTTGAAGCCCTTGAGCTTTATTTACTTTGTTAGTTACCTAATTGCTTATCTAATCTAATAAAAGTAATTTAGTGCTTTGTTGTGAATGATGCGGTCACTGTTGAATAGACCAGCTGTATCTTTGTCAAGGTAGATGGCTGGATGAATGCACAAGCTTAATTCTTTGAAGAGACAGATTTCAGAGAGAATCGGTTCTTTGTGCATGGTCTTCATCTAATTTGCAAAGAGTTAAACAGTTTGTGGCTCTGATTTAGTTCATACCACTGTAAGCCAGTGTCAGCTCTATGCAAGAAATCCCACCCCGCTTGTTAATAATTATAATACATTTTAAAGAACGCCACGGTTTTGTTTATATGCAACTAATTTTAGTGTGAATTTTAGTGTAAATTCTAATCTTATTCAATGAGTTATATATTACACAGTGTATAAATTGATTCCCGTACATTGTAAATATTAACTTCTGACAGTTATATCAAATCCAATTAGGCTTAATGGCAACTAAATGCTGAAAGTTAAATACTGTGAAAAATATATCTCACATGGCATTTTAAAATCAATTTTTAGGCCTCACCTGACAATCTTACATGTAACGCATACAGATGCCCCACCTGGTTAACTGTTGAAACAGTCATGAATGAATAATTTAGTTTTAGCTAATGATCTTTTCGAGACCTTTCTGTTCGTGTCAAAGTGGTGAGAGAACATGAATCTGTTTCTTCTTTTAACATGCTAGCACAGCTCACCTTAACCCTGAGCCGAGTTTAGACACCACCTCTCATGCTCTGTAATTTCTGCTACCTCTCTTTTCTTAAGTTCTGGCTTTTCTTTTTCACCCTCCTCTGTGCTTCTCAGAACAAACCTTTGGGCTTTCTGTCTCTTTTATTGTCTCTCACTCCACATTTCTCACAAAGAACAGTACATTTTTGTCTCTTAAGAATAATACTTCCTCCACTTTATCCCTGTCTCCCCATCAAAGTAGCTTTTCTTTTTTTTTAGGTGGGCAGAGTTGCTCACCAGAACACAGGAGCACTGGTGCGCTGCAAACCCTATCCTGTCCCAGTCTGCCTGTGCCCACAGGAGCACATGTCTCTATACCATGCTGATCTCTGCTGTTTGAGCTCTGTGTAAAGCCCAGATACTGATGCACCAGGATCTTCGTATGGTCCTCTCATTGTATGTAGTTCTGATAAGCTTCCTATCACATGTCCCATGTTCTTGCCTGATCTCTGCGCTCAGGTAGTGTACTTTGCCTCGACACGCATGAGTGAAGACCAAATCAGGTGATTTCTTCCTGTTGCATCAAGATCTGGTCTAAAAGGTTGCGCACACACACATTCAGTAATCACATATCCATCTACAAATGTTGGAACTGGCACTCTTAATATACTTGATTGAAAAGAGCAATCAGTTCTGCCTGATTTGCTTGAGAAAGTTATTGTCTCCCTTCAGTTCCTCCTTGATTGGTGACTGCAGAATACCTTTCCCTCAGTCTCAAACCTTCAGATTTTACAAAGATAGTGGAACAGAAAATGTCCAGGGATGGATGGATGGATGGATGGATGGATGGATGGATGGATGGATGGATAGATGGATGAATGGATGGATGGATGGGATGGATGGATGGATGGATGGATGGATGGATACTTAGATACTTGAATAGAATTGTGTTTGCCAGCTTTGTAAAATTACCTTGGTGACATTAACTTTAAATCAGTGCAGTTTGCAGCAGCCATGTTCATTATATGAGAGAAAACCAAACATTTACCAAATGCACGATGCACTGGCCAAATAGGGCATGTAACAGTTGTGTCAACTGGCTGTGGGCCAGCGAAGCATCCTTATTGTTGAGCTCTTTTGATCTGAACTCAGCTTTGAGCACATTGTACAATACTTCAGCTCTGTACTCTATCATTGTTATGCTAATTCCAAATACTGCCTTGACAAATTTAAATTGTAACTGCAACTGTTTGTTAATCAATCATAATTGCATCATCCTGTGTATCCTTTAAGCTGAGTCACAATTTGGCATTTGCTTGAATCTGTTAATGTGACTCAGACGGATGTTTGTCTTACATGCTTTCACTATCTCCGTCTGGTTTTATTTATTTTTCTCCCTCTGCTGTCTTGTGCAGATTCTTACTTGTATGCAATCTATCCATTGCTCAAGGGGGGTTGTAGAATGGAATTTTGATGTCAATTTTGGTTTGACCTGACATTATCCTCCAAGATAATCTTTATGACAACTTTTCATCTGTCCTGGCAGCACAGAGCCACGTAAGGGTTTTTTGTTTATAATGTTTTAAATATTTTATGCACTTCAGCAATGTAATCTTGGTTTTCTATTTAAAAAAAAATCTGTTTGGATAAGAGATATGTGCTAGCAATCCCATGTCGACTAGCCACTGCTTCCTGACACACATGATTGCATCCCTTAATACCTCTGTGCCAGCCGGCCTGTAAAAAATATGTTGCCCAGGTAAAGGTCAGAAGCGGTCATGGCCTGCCTCCCCAGGCCGAGTTTCCCTCTGGGCAGAGGAGCTCTCGACTTTCCTGTCTCATCCATTACCATCCACCTCCATCAAGGGCGGTGCTAATTAGAATGTGTTTTGATCATCCTGGGAGGATAGGAAGAAATGTGCTGAGTCTCAAGGAAGGGCTGGGACATGGGGAGCGACCATGAAATCAGAGTGGCATTGTACTTTCCCCTTTACTTATTCATGAAGTCCATCCCTCCTGGGCTGCTCCGTTACACCTCCCTGCCCACAAAAAAAACAGTGAATGGATGCTTGCAGCAGTTCTACCTGTTGTATTACATCACAAACCTGAACCTTTGTAAAACTGTGATAGCTGAATACGAATTTGATAAATAAATCTCTTTCTCAACTCTGGAAAGGAGGGGGCGTGCTATTAATAGCTTCTTACTTTTATCTATTATTTTTATTGAACCCCAACTAGGTTTTTAAACTTGTGTTCTGTCAGGTAAGCCCCCCCCCCCAAAAAAAAAAACTCTCTAACCACCGCTTTACAACGCTGGGTAGAAAAAAAAAAATCAGTTGGCAGAGCCTGCAATATGGAAGTGCATAGCTCCACGTGCATATGTATTCCTTACTTCATAACAGAAGTGTTACTATAACATTAATCATGCCCTGCATATGGAAAATGAATCAGTGTAATTGTTCAGGTGCTGCCCCTTTTTCATTCTATTTGTCTTGTTCGTAATGTAAATGGCTGTGTCTTGTTTAGTAACTTTGTGTGCTTGTAATTCATTGAAGCCGAAGCTAGGACAAGAGGAGGAGGAGAGAGGAAATTATAAGAGCAGAGAGGATGTCCTGGTGTTGAGCTGCCACATGAATCAGCTGCCGTTCTGTATCGGTTGTTCTTCATCCTAGAGTGAACTGGAGCACAGCGGTCATAAAGCATGCGTTTTGATGATTGTGGTCAGGACCTTGTTTTGTGAAGTGCAAGCTGTATGTCAACAGACAATTCAGTATGCAAGAGTAATGCTCTTGCAAAAGCCTTGCCTCCAATCGTGGAGCCATTGTTATCTCTTTAGTTTGATCGTTTGTGCTGTTGCTTGTCTTCAGCAAGTTGCGCAACAGAAAACGTTAGGGCAGAAAAATGTGTTGTGTTGAGTTTTGCCGTTCTTTTCAGCCTTTTATTCTTTCGAAGGGTGTCTGTAAAGCTTCTTACCAGTGACTGTCAAAATTTCTTCAAAGTGCTCTCTGACACGCTACATCAGCTCGGAACAATGGGGGCATTCACTCAGTTTACAATACTTCTGCAAAGGAGTTTCATCGTTTTTGTGAAATGTCATTTTTAATTTAATAATATACTAGTAATAATTTTAAATCAGAATTAAAAATAACTGGTGTTCTTGCACATACAAGAAGTATTTTGTGGTAAATAAAGCTTCCAATGCACACATACAAAAGCAACAAGAAGACACAAAATATATAAAGATGTATAAAGACATTCAGGCATAAAGTTGTTCAGGCAGAATAAACAGGTGTACAGTATATACAGCTTTGCTAAGTAAATCAGTGTTCAAATGTAAATCAGGTAATGCAAGGCAGTAGCAATGTTTACGTGAAATATGAATAAACATTATTATTGTTATTTATTGTACATGATTGTATACAGTAGGTTAAAAGGGTGACTTACATTAGTATAGCATGCTCACATATATATATATATATATATATATATATATATATATATATATATATATATATATTTATAGACACATAATAAACCCCTTTATGCATTTAAAAAAAAAAAAAAAAAAAAAAAAACTGACTGGCTGTATGTTATTCTTTATGCTTCCAAAACCAGTCTTGTTCTATTTAAGTGCTAAATCCTGACCAAAACTCAACTTGAGCCATTTTAAAACCTTTTGAGGAATCAAACAAGTGCTTTTACAGGCACAGAAAATCCTACATCCTCAAGTGCAGCTGAACCTTCACTCTCGCAAGGTCACATTGAACTGCACATCCTCAAAGCCATCTGTAGAAAATAAATAGACACTTTAAAAAAAGGATTTTGCTTTATGCTAGAATCCTCTAGTTCAAGGACACCCAGCAAATGTAAGTATGCGAGAGTATCTCTATATATCCGCAATATTTTATCTGCCCGTCAGTGCTGAGTGGTCCGTTGTGGGAATATCATCTCTGCCACCATGGTTCCCCACCCCGTTGCTTGGTGCTGGGCCTGGATAATTAAAGATTGATAATTTCCCTGGGGACAGAAAGAACAAGCAGGGATCAGGAGTTCAGCCGCATGTCTCGGCGAGGGGGAACACACCGAAAATATATCTGCTGTTAGTTAAGCCTTAAATGGGGTCAGGTTGAATGTTGCTTTGGGCGCTCTCTGTTCCCTGACTGATGTGGGATGAGTGAGTCTCAGTGAGAGGAATACTCACCTCTCGTTCAGCTGATATCTCTCATTACCTGACTGACATATATAAGAGTGGCCTTGATTTATCCTGTCATCTCACCGAATAGTGCTGTTAAATTGTGTTTGTGTCAATAAAGGCAGCTCCCAGTTTATAGGCATAAAGCGTATATTGTGGATGAACTGAGATGGCCGTATCATCTCATCCGCAGCGTAGATATTGCCTCACAATTTCCTGCTTAATGCAGTCCCTTCCACGAGCAGGCAATCGGTAATGATGATTCCGTCACGATTGAGAATGGGCTCTTCTTGATGTTGGTATTTTTGTACCTCTGACCTTCGCTAATAGAGCTGGGGAAGCCTGGAGCGGCTGTTATTGACTGATCTGCCTTGTTAAACCCACCCTCTGCACCATACTAAATAAGGGGCCACCAACTTTCTGCCTCGAGCCGCCATTGTGACTCCATGCCAAGTCAGACTGACAATCCAAGGGGAAATATGACACAAATGTGCCCATAAATCAATTCAGTATATGGCACAGCCGTGGGCAAAGTAGTTTGGAGTCCGAGCGAAGGAAAAAATGAAAGGGAGGGGGGGAATATGAATTTGTATCTATAATCTACTATTTTTTCACTATTTTGTTCTTCTGTGAGACTGAAAAGTTGCAAAACATTGTTTCTGCCTGATGAATTTAGTACTGTCTATCTTATGGTTGTATTGGATATTCCAAAATGGCTTTCTCACATGGAATATAAAATGAGATATTATTTTTTTCTAGTGTAAAATTAGTTATTATTTTACTTCCCCCCCGCCCCAAGGGATCTTCATTTTCCAGTGACATTTTTGTTGTTGTATAGAATGCAGATTTAATTATTATTTATTTATTTTTTACCTTATTTTTATGGTTTTATTATAATGCCATATCTCCAAATAGCTTGCTTGCACATTCATTCATGGTATTTCAAAACTCAAACAAAGCCACAGCAAACATATAGCAGTTAAGTTTCAATCCTGAATTAATCTTTAGAGTGTGCTTTTCAGTAAACTCATATTTCCTGCATGAATCAGTGATTTTAAATGATTCAGTGC
Organism: Puntigrus tetrazona; assembly: GCF_018831695.1. Taxonomy (NCBI): domain Eukaryota; kingdom Metazoa; phylum Chordata; class Actinopteri; order Cypriniformes; family Cyprinidae; genus Puntigrus; species Puntigrus tetrazona. The sequence goes on along the minus strand of NC_056712.1, from coordinate 24,693,945 downwards.
AGTAAAAATTTCCACTTACTCCTGTAGTCATTTGTCACCACCTACTAGTTATAATAATGAATAAACATTATAAAAACAAACACTATAAAATACAGGTTAATATTAAATAAATCATATGATATTGTTAAATTGCTAATACATGTTTGGTCTTAATACATTTATATATATATATATATATATATATATATATATATATATATATATATATATATATATATATATATAAAATAAAATATTACACAATGTGTATATGTAGAAATTAACACAACTATTGTTTGTTGTTTGTAGTACACATCTTGGCACATCTAAAGAGGTGTGCCCCCTTCTCTATATTTTTTTTTTTCCTCCTGTCACACCTACAGAATACATTCCCCCTGCAGATGAATCCATGGAGATGTGCCCTACATTTGCCGCTTTGGCTCAGCTCTCCAAAAATTCTGGCCTTATCTGCACCGCACATACATGCATGCCAAACATGTCTGGATTAAGATGCTGAGGGCAGCACTCTCACACATACCACACACACTGATTCTGGCACTTTAGATTAAAAGCAAAGTGAACATCTGAGGGCAAAAAAAAAAAAAAATCTAGGATCTAGAGTTTTACCATTTACAAAATCTGTACAGATCCTGTTCTCCTGGAGGACCTCAGAAAAACCAAGGATAGTGTCATCTTTTTTTTAATCTTTTTATCTGTTTTTTTGGATTGAACTACTTGATGTGTATATTGATTCTCCTCTCATGGCCCTGTAGTTTCAAACCAAGACTTTTAATTCTTTCATTGTGTTGCATTAGCCATCGTCCATCTTCCATTGTGTCTGACTCTGGCAGCTCGCTTATGATGTGATGACCGCTTAATGTCCAGTGAAGGGGGCTACTCTTCTTGTATTTGTTTTGCAGTCGAGGTGAGACTGAATCTTTAGGGCAGGATGTCCTCTCTGCTACACAACAGGCTGGCTGGGAGAGTAGACAGTCTGTCAGAGGGCATATCAGGAGCAGGAAGCAGGCCTGTCTGCCCCAGCTGTCCCTGGATGAGTGATGGCTTTTATGAAATGCTTCTTTATTCTTCATCCCTTTTTTGCCTGTTAGAATATCGGAGAGATGTGGCAGCCCCCTATCTGGCCCCCCCTCTTTCATTCGCTGTCCGGCGGTGCAGGTACGCAGACATGGATGGACACGTGCAGAGAGGCTGACTGCTCTGCTTAGAAATACTGACAGCACACCTGGATGAGAGTCGACAATGCAGCAGAAAATGAAAATAATGCTGTTTGCCAGGCACGAAATACGTCCTGTCACTGTCAACCTCTCGGCATGCTGGGATTGTTGGACAGGTTGAGGCCAGTTTTTTTTTCTTTCTTTCTTGAAAGCACTTTAATGTGGCTGCTCTCCCCTCACCAAGCTCTCCATGGGTGTGAAGGAGCGTGTCTCATTATTGACTCCCCTACATCCCTCCGCCCCCTCCACCTTCATCTTACCATTTCGTATTTCCACCTGGTAGCCTGATAGAGCTTTTGAGTCCGACCTGTCAAAAGCTGTCAGAATCAAATAGGTTTGAAACAACTCGGAATATCCAGCTACAATGTTTCTTTTTCACTGAATCTCTCTGAATGCTGCAGTGAACAAACAAGTAGTGTTGAATTAGAGTGTTTACCAGATGTGACAAATCTCACTGAGGCTTTATCAGGGGGACATCTGGAGGCAAAACAATAAAGGGAAATGAAAATGAATTGATGAATGAAAAGATAATGCTGTAGTTCTTCAGATGACATGCATGACTAAACCGTACCAACGTCAAACCTTTTCCTTGGAGGTTATTTGCAAGACAAAACAACCTCGTCCTGACAACTTTCTGCAGCGCTCGATAAAAAGCTTACAGTAATAGCGCGCTACGCTTTCCTTACATAATTTCTACTCTGCACCTTAGCTGACTCAACGCTCTTGTTCCTTATTTTTAACTAACTAAAACAGCAGTCATGTATTGATTGTTGACAGAATTGACAGAATTGTTAATAATTAATTAATAAATTAATAAATACAATTATTATAATAATAATTGAGTTTCAAGGAAGTTTTTCAGAGGGGTGTGGTCCTGTAAAATCAGCTGCAAGCTTACATCAGGGTGTTTTATTTGCCTCCCAGTTAACCTAATCTAATCAAAATTGCCAGTGGATAAAACTGATTCACGGCCTACTTTTTTCTCTGCTTGTTTCACTCAATATGACACAGTATGGAAGTAAATTGGGTTCTGTTTGCTGTTTTATGCTCACTTAAAGGTGAAACCAGTTTTGACTTGTTGAGGACTGATTTGGTGGTGCTCCAATTAGGTTCCAGTGGTCCATGAAAGCACATTTTTGCTGTTGTTGATGGTGACCCCATTTCTTTTGGAATAAATAGAATGCAATAATGGATGCATCCATTGGGCCAAGTTTGCAGTACTCTTGCACAACAAAGCAGTCATATGTATAGTGTAGTTGTAGTGTTGTAGAATTTGTTTGTTTTTTTAAACAAGCATTGTTACTAAAAGTTGCTGTTTTTCCCCTCTTCACCCAGCTTCTAAAGAAAGGCTTGTTAGTTTACACAAACCGAGCCATCAGGACATATTGGAAAAGGCAGAATATTATTAATTTGGCCTGTACAACGTTGGCACTATTTGTTTACATGTGCACAGATGTCTCATTTAGTCATCTGATTTTTGAATCCAGGTCCTTTGGCCAGTAAATGCCTAACTGAATGGATGGCCAGGTTTTTGTGTCTTAAAATCATTGAGAGGAATTCTTATAAAGGAAACTGACGGAAACACCTTTTTTGCCTTTTTTGGATATATGGCAGTGGCACTGGCCATGCAAAACAATCACAATTTAGACCCATCATGGTTGTCTTGGCCCCTTTTAATCCCGACTGTTTTATGTTCTGTCACTCATTTCCATGAGAGCAGCTAGATAAGAGTGGATGTTGGCAATTTTCAGGCTGTCTGTTGTTTGCAGTCAGGCAGAGGTGAGAGACAGCCAAAGAAAAGCATACCTCATACAGGAGATGACCTGGATTTGGCTCGAGCTGTGAAAGGAAACCGAATTACAGCTTGTCTGTGCTTGAGTGCTTTCTATTGGCCGCTAACAAAAGCATTTACAGGCCCAATTCCATCTTATTTTGTCCCCGTTACCGTTAGACTTCACAATTTACGTTTCTTCTTAAAATGTTTCGAAGTTTCTGTGAGCCACATGATGCCTCCGCTTGCCCTTTATTTTAATGGCTTTGCAGAAACATCCATGTTACTTTTTTTTAACGTTTTGAAAAATGATTCTTTAATGAGCAATATCATTTTTACTGTTGTTATTTGTTGTGTGCTCGTTAAGTGTCAGTGATAAACATGGTGTCTAACCACCTGCAGCGTCTTATCTCGCAGCAATATTTGTCTCCACATTGGTGGAGTTATTAAAATCTTGCTCTGTGTGGGGGAAATGTATTGCAAGCCACCTTTGTTTAGCACTGTAGTTTCCCAATAACATCCCACAGTGCAGCACTCAGCTGCTGTTGCAATGAGAAACAGGCCTTAACTGAGCCATGATTAACCACAACTAAAGAAGTCACTCTGAGCACAATTAAATGACTGAAGTGCCAAATAATGATTAAAAAAATATGAATCTAATGATTTTAATATCCGGCACTTTATATGTAAAATCAGCTGCCCCCAACAGATTTCCTAAGCTTACGATGCTCTTGCTCTCCTCGAATGCAGCCCTTCTTCTGCAATTACATTAGTGATTACAGCCTTACCAGCTAAATACTGTTTATGTAATTTTAGCCACTGTGGTTAGTGAACATGGGAGTCACTGAGAACACGTGAGTTTTAAAAGGTTTTAGGGAAGTGGCTGGGCACAGCTTTTTTGCACAGCTGGATCACGGGAGAAGTTTTGACGTTGTTACATTTTGAAAGTTCTGACGCCAAATAATCCCAATGTCAGATGACAATGTTTTCTATACAAGACATGCCTCTATACTGAGTTGTGCTCTGTGTGATCTTCCAAATAAACCATCGATTGTAATTATCGATGCAAGTGGTTGTAATTTGAAAGCATGGATTCTCAGTTGAAATGAATGTAAAGGGCTAAAATTAATCAGGGCTAAACAACAGCTGAAATGGTTTAAAGACTACCTGTAAAGCTACTTGAAAAATTATGTCCAACTAGGGCAAAAGCTTACTCCATCCCAAAATGAAAGTTTTGAGAATAATCACTTACCCCCATGTTGTTCCAAACCCTCTGAACACAATTTAAGATATGTTGGATGAAAATGTCCGATTGACTGCCAAACAATTACCACATTTGTGCAGATGGTAGAGACGACAGGAATTGGCACGGCGTCTTTCTTCAAAAAAAAATTGACCCGTGAAACTGGTTTGCACTAGTCCCCAATTCACAAAACTATCCAGTATAAAATGTTCCTTACAAACATGTTTTCTGTGTGTTTTTGTAGGACACCGCAAACCAGCACCATGCAGAAAAGTTTGTTTGCTTCGCAGGGAAATGAAAACAAGGCACAAACACAAGTCATGACTGTAAACAACAGCAACGCCGGTTAAACTAGTGACACGAGTGCTAAATAATGCAAAAGCTCATGCAAATCACTCTGCAGTGATTGGATTAGTTCTTTGTCATGTATAATTTTACAATGCACAAGAATAACGTTAAAAAGTGGGAGCTCAGTCCGATGACGTGTACAGGCATGCGGGATGTGCAGCAACCCAGCCAATGAGCACTCAAATGACTACGGTTTACGCCACATGCCTTAATCTCAATTTTTTAAACTGGATGAATGAAATGGTCACAAAAAGCCTAAAAATTGTCCGTTTCCACTTAACATATTTTGTGACAGTTACTACTGTTTTAAGCAATGTGCAACACATATGCATCTGTTAACATCTCAAAAAATGTGTTGTTGGGTTTCATGATGCTTTAAGCTTTAAACCACGTGTAACTGGTGAAAATGCCAGTGGCTAACTATACTATTAATACCGTTATTTAACTTTTTATATTAAATTAAATATAAAGTAATCAATAATAAATTCAAAAATATTGGTAGAGTGAGTAGAAATCTGAAATACTGGCCTGATCCTTATAGTTTATCCTTGTTCATATCACTAACAGCCGGTAAGACATCAAAGTGGACTATCGATGGGAGTCAAAGGTACATGCTTGTAAATATCATGTCTGCCAACCTCTTCTTCTTTCTCCCAGGCTGCCTTAGACACTACCTCACCTACTGCACTGCGCTCCAGCAGAGCTTTGCTTCACAGATCAGCCTTTTTATATACTGTAATTATCTTACGATGTAAGTAGCAGCTTGCGCTAGTTAAAACAGATGGCGGATCATTTCAAATCCCATTTTTCATGTTTGCCGCGGATATCAATAAGACGGCAGTCCCCAAACCTGCTCTGACCTTTGTGGCTGGTGGCGCATGTCATCTGCAAAATTGAGATCAGGCGCGTGACATTTTTCAAATCACAGGATAGGGAGAGAAAGGTCCTTATCAAGGCTGTCAATCATGACTTAGTGTATTCCCTCATGCCCCACACACACAAATCAAATCATCTCCGGTAGGGATCACACAACACACAAGGGCTGTTGTTGATCCTGTAAGCTTGAATCATTTACCAAGTTGAAGGAGGTCCAGTCACACTTCGGTGGCTGGGTTCTTTATTTTTATTTCTTACTTTTCTTTTTTTTTTTTTTTTTTTTTTTTTTTTTTTTTACGTGGTTCTGTCTATATTTGTGCACTCATATTGAGTTGCTGCATTGCTGGCTGTAATACCGCACTGACAATTTAAGCTGCACTCATGCCGACTATTTATTATTATTTATTGTTATTGTTATGAATATATTTATTATTATTGATATTATTTTACATTTTTATATTATAGTTTATATATACATTTTAGTAGTTTTGAAAAGCTGCACCAGGCCGTGATTGTCTTTTTTTTTTTTTTTTTTAAATGTTGAAACATGTGAAACGGTCTACCTTGATAGAAGGTGAAAGGAATCACACCACTCATCAGCCAGCTGTGAGAATCCATTAGTCTTTGCGAGACAGACCTTAAGGACACCATCAGGCAAGTCAAAATCTTGAGCTCCGTTATATTTATAGTTTGGTAGGGTAGAGTGGGGTAAGCTGTGTCATTTTTACTCAAGTTGTCCTCTAGGCAAGGAGAAATGAGATAGCGGGGAAACTAATGTTCCTAATTTTATTTCAGAGTAACTTGTATCAAATGAATTTAGAAAATGGTGTTATAAACATAGTGCCAAAGTGCCAGAGAAATTAAATAAGTGGTCCTGTGATATCTTGCCAGGGTTATTATAATTCCTTTATATAATATCATATTTTTATAAGTCATCATGTAAGAAGTCATCATTGAAGCCAACATTTATTTTCACTTGTGTTAAAATAACAAAAAATAAACTTGTCTAAATGTCTAAATCTTTACCTAAAAATAACTATAATAGTATGTCAGTAAAACACTACAATAGCACTGCAACTTACGTGTCTCATGTAACAGCACTGTGTCAAGTGGGTACTGTAGGTTGAGTTATTATGATTTTTTTTTTTAAATAAAATGAATATGTATACATGAATAAGCATGAATATGAATATATGAATACATATTTTAATAGTAGGCTATTTTTGTCTGAGTACATGGATATTATAGTATATACATCACAGTATGGCGGTATATAGTCCTCTTTCTGAGTATATGGCCACATGACCATAAATAATAGGACAGTTACCCACTGACATATCTTACCCCACTTCCTCATACTTATGAAGCAGATTTTGAGCAAATTATGTACATGAATCACCAACTTATTTAGCACCGGGACAAGTTTATATTTCTTCTGTCTAACTATTTTTTAGATGTGACCTTTCCTTTACATCTAGGTGATTTGCATTTTATTTTCCTCCTTGTTTTGTTCCATGAGATGAAATGGCGCAGTGTGATCCATATTCAAATATATTAAAATGAGTAGCAGTGTGTTTGCATGTGAAATTGAGAAAGAGTGTTGGGGTTCAAAGCCTGGTCCTGTGCATGCTGATAAGTAAGGGGAGGGCCAGGCTCAGCGGGAAGCCTTGTTCCACTTTGCAAATGAAGGGGGAAAGGGCAAAAAATGGTGACCATGGCACGGTTTCGTGCGATACGCAGCCAGCCGTCACTTTGTGATTTTGATACACGTCTCCGAGCAACAGGTTGAATGCTATAATCAGAAATATCAGGAATGTAAGGTCTACTAGGAATTTTTAATTGCATTGTCATGTGAAGCCTTGTCTTCTCAAAGTTAAGAGAACAGAGACAGAGAAAGTGAGAGAGAGAGAGAGAGAGAGAGAGAGAGAGAGAGAGAGAGAGAGAGAATCGATTGTTGCTGGCCAAATTGATGCAGCGTTTGTCTGCGAGTTCACAGCAGATAAAGCGAGGGCTGCTGTGTTTGTCTTCAGGTGGCCTTTTCTACGTGTGCCACATTGCCATTTTGATGTGTTAAGTTATAATGGGTGTCTGCCATTCTCTGCTAGAGCTGCCAATAAAATCTCAGGAGGAGGGGATTAGGTGTTGGTGCTGCTATGGCTCTGCTCCCATCCGCCCCCTCCTCCTGTTCTGCTCTCTCCTTTCAGACTCTTTTTCTCTCTTAGTCACCTAAGGCCGGCGTGTCAAAGCAAAGGAGCGGGAGGAGCTTCTGTCATGCGGAGGTCAGCCATCACTCTTCAAGTAAACAGATTTGAGAGCAGAGAAGGATTCCATGTCCTTCCCTGTTTAAAGGTGTACATTCACCCAATAATAAAAGGCTTGTTATTATTTGCTCTGCCCCATGTTGTTCAAAACCTGCATATGACCATTATTTTATTTTATTTTAAGTAGTTTATCCTACAGTTCACATATCTACAATAAGGACAAACACAGGCCTTGACGGTGCAAATTTGTCTCTGGCATTTGAGACTAAAATAGATGTGTGACAACTGTAAAATATATTTAGAAGCATATAATGAACATAACTAAAAAGTCTTGAATAAATCAGTTTTGTGACATTTAAAGAGTAATGCGATTACATTTAATTAGAAGGTTTTGATTAAATTTCATGTGATGACAAGTTCCTTAATGCGCTCCTAAATATTTTAACTTCGTAAGCATCAGGCCTTGAAACACCAACAAATTAAAAAATTATTTCCCTCTCACACTAAGCTATTATATGACTTCAGATGTATCAACCACTTTTATGATGCTTTTATGGTGTGTTTGTCCTTCTTGGAGCTTGACAGTTGTGGTGACAGTTAGATAGGAGCTGTGTGACTATTCCTCTAGAACAGTCTACTATTCTTGTGAAAAATACCAGCATAAATGAGGGTGAGTAAATAATGAGAGATTTTCATTTTTGGATGAATTATTCTTTTAACGTTTTCAGAGGTCCACCAGACTGTGAAATAAACTGCACAAAAGTCTCTCTTCGCACAATATGAGAAGGCATGCTCAGAAGGTTTAGTGAACCTTAATCCAATTGTTTCATAAATGGCATTAACAAAGCGTGATGCACATATCTTAACCTTTCTTTTAAATAATCGTAAGTGAAGTCCCCTTAATGAGTCACATACAGCTTACTTATTGATTGTCTCTCTCTGAAGAAGGAACAGCCAGAAAGTGCAGACATCATTTCATGACTTATTGATGCGTTAAGAGGCAGCAAGCTAATAACACTGTCTGTTCACTCGCCTCTCTCTCTTATTCTTATCTTCTCTACTTAGCGTTAGGGTACTATTAAGCTTTAAAGATGGGGTATGCAAGAAGAAAGCCTTATGGGCACCAGCTTGTGGCTGTTAGTTATCCGGTTATGCCAAGAGTCACAGAGCTCCTTAGGTAATGGCTATTAAATTGAGTCGAGGCATAGAAGCCGCCTAGAGACACGAGGACTTTAGAAAGGCAAACACTACTCCACCCCGCAGCCATTCAGCTGAGAAGGCTTGGAATGGCTGTTACATCCAACGTCTAACGGCTCACGGATTCATTTAGGTTTTTAATGAAATCAAACATTAAGAGAATGAGACCTCATTATTTTAGCTAATAATGGAGTTTTACACGGGCAAAATGTTGTTTTCGTTGTAAAAAGGTCTTAGAATCAGTGTTTGTAGAACAGCATAAGTCAGGCAAAGATGACTAATGTTCGGATGAAGGATCACATGAATTGGGTCATACCGTTGAAGGACATTTTTCATAAAGTAGGTAAAAAAAAAAAAAAAAAATTTTTAGCATTCAGACTATTGTTAAAATAATCAGTGAAATGTCCATCTTAAAGAACACTGCATTGATAAGCCCTCTTCTGCATTTTCCACAAAAAAAAAAAAAAAAATATATATATATATATATATATATATATATATGTGTGTGTGTGTGTGTGTGTGTGTGTGTGTGTGTGTGTGTGTATATATATATATATATATATATATATATATATATATATATATATATGTGTGTGTGTATATATATATATATATGTGTGTATATATAGTTTAAAATAGCTATTTTCCAAATCAGTATTTCACAGAAAGGTTCCTCTAGTACAACTTTTGTGTTAAATTATTACTCACCTTAAAAAACTATATCTAAAAAATAAATACTAAGCCCTTTTATAAAGTGAATAAACATTGTGAAGTTCTGTACAAACCAGAGAAGAATAATTTTTCAGTTAAGACATGCTATTCTACAGTTTATATCAAAGGCATCTAAAATGTGCCATAAAATCCTTATATTGTTTGTTTTAACATGAGTGCAATATTCTTATAAACAATAATGCTGTGACCTCCCTAGATACTATTTCAGCCTTTAGTTAGATTTTAAGATTATTACATTATTGCATCCCTCATATAGCCACCAGCGAATGTTTCATACCTGGATAAATGGAAAATGTGTTTTGTATGTAGGAAAATCTTTGAAATTAGAGAGAGAGAAAGAGAGAGAGAGAGAGAGAGAGAGAGAGAGAGAGAGAAAAGGTAATAAGCCATCACCGTCAGGTGGAGGAGATCCCACTCTTAATTTGTTTATGAGACTATTGTGAATATCAGATAAAATATGAAATAATACGTGGTCTTACTTCTGTTTGCTTGGGCCGTCTGTAGGGATTCTGCCAGTCAGGAAAAAAAAATAAAAAAGAGGCAGGCAGTTAATTCATCTCCCTGCTTGAAAGTCTCATTAAAACGCTGATGAGTTTAAGGATTGCCTGAGGTAGAGAGAGAGAGAGCGACAGAGTCTTCTTTATAGCTCTGCAATCTAATGCTCGAGGCTGTGCATCTGCTGGGTGCAAAACAAAAAGCAAATGGGCAATCCAATCTCCAATCAATATCAGGCACTTTTCCTTTTAAACACATCATGAATATACACTTACTTATACATGTGTTTGCCGTGCAAATGCCACAGTCCGTGACGTCCGCACGCGACCACGCTAAATGAAGACAGAGCATGCAGGTGTGGGAATTGATCTGACCTTTTTCATTGGTGGAGGGATATAAATCACTTTGTATGGACTTTATTACGCTGTTAAGGGGGGACACAGGCTATCCTAATTTCGGTAGTAATGTTGGGTCTCAGTACCAATACAAGCAGAAGGTCACGCACGGTGAGAACAATCTATTTTAATAGACACCGGAGTTGGCAGCGTGGCCCGGAACAGTGTGCGCACCGTTTCCCCCGTGCTGATTTAAACACACATGGCTGACAGTGTAGAATTGATCTAAAAGAGCTGTTTTGCAGCCTGGTGCTTCACTATGAAAGTGCGTTTGGAGAGGCCTCTTCAACTTGCTCAAATTCCTTGGAAGACTCAAAAGCTTTGCTCACCATAGATACAGAGAGCTCAATAAAAATGGACTTGTGCCGCTCGATGCAAATGGATTTCTGGCAGATCAGTCAGATTCCACATGTGTCTAGTGCTTCGGATTTAAAATAGCCAATTTTAATCATCTTCCAGTTTCATCTCGCTTTAATTCCTCAAAGAAGCACTGTCCCGTGGCTAGAAGAACTCTCTCACGAAGATGCTTAAATCATCTCCGCGTCATGTTTTCATTAAGGACCCATTTTGCTGCTGTTTTAAGATGACAAGGCTGTGAGTGAAGATGCTGGCTGTGATTCACTTTGGTTTATCATCAGCATGAGCGGCAGGGGGGCTGTGAATCAGCGGCGTGTCGATAAGTAGCTGCATTCAGACCACAAAGCGGACAGAGTTGACTGCGCTCTCTGTTTAATTTCAGATTAGAGTCAGACGGCCTTTACCCCGCTCAGCCCCAAAAGCGGGCGGTCTGAACGGAAGCCGCTAATGTCCTTGAAGCTGCCTTAAATTGCACTTCCACCGCAGCTCTTTTGCTTTTGCCCACCGGTGGTGTGCGTGAAGAGATATCCGCTCCTCAGCAAACTCCTCTAATGGCGCACCTCTCCCGCTCTCCAGCATGGCTCCTTGGCCTGTGCCGACAGTCAATCAAGGCTGCAGACTGCCTCACACCTCCGATGAATAGATCATTTTCATTTCAAATCCACCATTAATCAAGCCAGAGTCACAGCAATCAGCAGGCCTGAGCGCGGGCCAGAATGCAGTACTCGTGGCACAGCGCGGAGATGCATTGGGACTGGATAGGGAATAGACACACAAAGAGTGAAGCCGCAGATGTAATTTCTCTCCCCAGTACCTCCAGGCCCGTGAGCCTCAGAGCTCCCTCCGAAGAGGATGAATGGTCAGAGGCAGAAAATGCCGTCATTTTATGAAAAAAAAATGTCATGAAACACAAAGCCATTTAATTTTGAAACAAAACAACTTAGCACCTGTCTGTCTGTCTCTCTATCTGTCTGTCTCTCTGTCTCTCTATCTGTCTCTCTCTCTGTCTATCTCTCTATCCTTTGTTACTATATGCACAGTTTTTCTCTAGAACAGTTTATGTACAGCAAACTATTAACATAAAAATTTAGTTCCAAGTTTTAATATGTCTGCTACAGTATCTAGATTAATTATTTTATCATGTATTTTGTACTGCTGTCAAATGATTAATCGCATCCTAAAGATATATACTATATTTGTGTGTCTTTATATACATAATAAATATACATATTACACACACACATAATGTAAACAAAAACCTTTATTTTAAATGCGAATAATCTTTGACAGCACTGGTAATTTTTCCCCTGATTAGAGAAAAGATGAACATTTTCATGTAATAATATCTAATAATCAGTTTAATATTCTATTTGCGGTTTTCTTAATAATAGTCATAATAGAGTAAACACTGTCAATTTTGCTGTTGCTTTCACTTTTATGTGTTTTCTGGGCTGTTGCATGTGCCTAAAAATAACTCTTGGGTTTTACCCAGCCCTGTATCCAGAACAAAGCTAGTGTGACCGATCATCTAAAAGCCTCTTCCCCAATGAACAAAAGTCTTCATTACAAAGCCTCATTGATTATCTATGGCGGACATTTATGCAGCGAGAGCAGAGAACCCTGACACTAGAGACTGTGTGTTTTCAATGCCTCTCATTTATTTGAATTAACTGTGTCAGTGATGAACTGAGGCTTTATTCAGCCTTAAATCAAAGCTAGGAAATGGTCAATGAAGTCAGGTGTATTTTTACGGTATATTGTTTCACATAATGGGCGATCTATGAAACGGCTCAAATCAGATGGGCACATATATACCTCCAAGCTTTGTTTTTTTGTTTCATGAAGCTGATTAGAGTAAACTTGTTTCTTATATGAACATTTGAGGTGTTTCTTTTAACCCAATAGGTAACTACCAGTTACCATTCTATTAAATGTGCTCAAATAAGGGCAGATGTTCTCTCTCAGGTCATGATGTTTCTCACAGAGGGAGCTGTTGAGCTAGAAATAAGAGCAGTGACAGAATTGCTGCAGATAATCATGCACAATGAGACATTCACAATTTATGCACAGAAGAAAGCATGAAAATAATATTTCTGAAGCAAATGGCAGTTTAAAACATTTTAAATTGTATGCCACCCCTCCACATTTTGTCTTCATTTCTAAAAGATTCATGAAAATCAAATCCAAGTAAGAGCTGCTTGTTTGTGTTTGCAAATGCTGAAAACAGATCATTTTATCACTGATTCTGGTAATTATTTGTATTTTATATATATATATATATATTTTTTTAAGTATCTAAAGGTGTTCCACTACGCTCGGTATGAATGTCACAGATATTTATATTTTATTCATGGACTTGCCTTCCCGCATTGAATTATGGAGACTGTCCACATGCTTATCAGCCTCACAAACAGAGCTGGAACTTTCCTCTGCGCTGAAATGTCACTCAGCTGATGGACTGTGGCCCTTTAACGTCTGTCTCATGCACCATACGATAGCATATGACTTTGAAGCCGTGAATGAGTGTGAAGACACAAGTCAACCCCTCTACCGTTCTCTCACCTAGAGCCGTTTCAGTTAGCCTCTGGTTCTTTCTCATTTATCCCAGTGCACTTCGCTCTTGAGAGGCAGTTTGTGTGATTATTTCAGAAATACCAATCATTGAAAGCCTTCTTGGTGATGAAAGTATTCCTCTACAAGATATACGCTGTGCCATGATATTCGTTAGCCTGAGTTCAGAGAGGTGATATTAAACAGTAAGTTGATGTTCAAACATTGATGGATGTGTCTGCCCTCCCTGCTCTGCCTGTATCAGACTTTATGAATACCGATCCACAATTCCCCTCAAATAAACTAATCTGTGAACTCTAGCGGAGTAATAAGCAGCTAACTCCCACTCTACAAATTCTGCAACATTTTCAAAATCTCTCTGGTATTTTATGCTATCAGCTTACCTCCCCTTAAGAATCAAAGATGTTATTTCCTTTGTACATTAGAGATGCGGCGAGACAAATATAACGTGATTGAAGAAGGAATTATAGTTTAGTAACATGAATCTGTTGGGTTTTTATGTCTGAATTGTATCTTGCTGTTGTTGTTTAATCTATAGTTTTGCTTTCTTTCTTTCTTGTGAAATTCTATATATACTGTATATATGCTATGCAATATACAGATGCTGTATTAACAGTGTGTTCAACCTAACCTGACTATTTCTAGACTCTTAAAATGCATCTTACACTTGTCAAAAGCTAGTGTGCTAGCGCCCTTAGTAGGGGCACGATCACCCAAGGGCATGTGGGTAGTGAAGCAGTGGAGGACAAAGGTGTGTGTTTACCTATAAATATCCCCCAGCTCCACAATCTGTTCACCGGTATTCATAACACATAAACATGGCCCACCCACACCCTCTACCCCCTGCACCTGCACAGCCCAGACTTCCCTTAGTGTCCCCCGGGGCTCCATATCCAGACAGACCCCGTTCAAGGTGTATTCCTCTGTCAGTGGTTCATCCCTTTCTGTTTTCCCTCTGTGAATCTCTGAAGCTACTCAGGTAGTTGTTTATTTGGGCTGTCAGGAGCCAGGCGACCGATGTGACTGGTATCACTCGCTGCTCGTTAGACAGTTTAGCGATTCTGCCCAGTGGTGCGTTGTAAAAGAACTACAAGTCACGCACGTGTGTAACTTAAAAGGCTTTCTGTCTTCTTTTCTAGAGGGCAAAGATCGATAGGCCTGCACAGTTCTTTACTGCTCTCCCTTTATACGTCTCTTCCTTTCTTTGTGTGCGAGTGTGATTTCTTCTCCGCTCTCAGGGAATTGTCAGCAACTCGGGTTGATGTCTAAACTTTCTCATATATCAAAATACATTATAATTGGCTCCATTTGCGTGTCCCTCTGAGATGCGTGTGTCAGCTATCTGCTGTCACAGCGGCTGCCAAGAGTAGTATGTTTTCTAAAGTGTATAAGTGCAATTCCACATGCGTTTGATACAGATATCTGCCTTCTTAAAATAAATAAATAAAAAATCTCTTTCAGGTCAGAAAAAATAGTCGGATCTCTGACCTGTGAACGTTTTTTTTTCTTCTTCCACGTTTTATCTATCATCTCTATCTACCGTTTGAGCTAAGTAATTGCATCCAATCCAGGTCCTTTTAAGGCCTCAGTTGTGAAGGGATGTCATTGAACCAAGGAGCTTCTCACAATAGAGTGGCGTTATCGCCTGGCCAGCGCTGTTTACAGGATCCTAAGGGAAGCTGAGGAGAGAAAGAACACTTTTATTTCCAGCCTCACCGCTCCTGTATGGCAAATCCTCTCCTCCAAAATGGGCGTCCGTTAAGGAGAGCGGACAGAGGCTGACGATTCCCAATCACACGCTTGATGGCCAGCGGCCAGCATAGACAGAGCTCACTAGTGTTTGTATTGCATGAGGTGTGCAGCTGATGTGATGTGAATGCGAATGGATAATCTAGATTTGCTCATCTCATTCAGAAGGGAAATGGGATTTGCTTATGGTTTTAGGGTTTTGTTGTTAGATCCGTTTCTTTCAAATTTTGCATGTTAGAAGTAGTTTGCAGTGAATCACGTTTTGGGGGATTGTTTATATTTTACTAACAATGGATTCAGTGGTATTAGAGTGCCCCTCCTCACAGAGCCCTTGTTGTCTTCTTTTTATCCCTTTTTATTTACTCTTAACGATCCAGAAATGTTTTTATTTCATCAGCTGGGATCTCCTGTGGCTAGCAGCTCATTTCGAAGCATATTTCAACCTTAAGGTTTTTAAGCACAAAAGCTCTCAAATGATCAAATCAGTCAATAAATCCTTAATTATGATTTGCAAAGTGAGGGATTTCAGTAAAACACATATTAAAATAATAAATGGAGCGGACGTAAAAGGATTTGTTGCTTTTTTTTTTTTCTCCATCCGATTAGCACCCCATTGATGGTGACTAGTAATTATGCTCAGCAGAAAATGTATTGTGGATTTGCACTCTTTCTGCATTTGGAAATGATACATTTTCTGCACAAACTATACACTGGTTTATGGGTTTAGTGATATTATCTGTAATATATTGTTCAGTTTTACAAATAATATATATGCACGCACACACACACACACACACACACATATAGTGCCATATTAGTCATAAGATATCTTTATGCAGTGTGATCTGAGCTCTTTTGTTCTACCTGAACAGCTCTCATGTAAATATGTAGATGCTTTTGTCTTTTGTACTGCTGAAGTATATATGCCAAGTATGTGCCATTACTGTTCTGTCTGTTTCCTATTACCTTTGCTCATTCTTAAGTGCCAAAGAAGTGCTGGCAGATGTACAAATGTTTACTAAACAAACTGAAAAGATTTCATTTTCCATTAACTAAAAAGAAAAGCCTCAAAATTGCAGTAAATTTTATCAGTTCAATGCTTATACAAGTATCTTGCTTGTTTATGGGTTGTATTCTGAGATCAATAATCCTCAAAGCACTTCAGTAAGGATGTAGTGTATTTTGGTATATGTTTTAAAGATTGAAGCTTATCATCTGTTGATGGTTGTCCAACGAGGGCATGTTTTCCTTGTGAAGACACATTATCGGAAGAACTACATTTTACCTTCTAAAGTTAATAAGGTAGAATTGGAGAGGGGATAGTTTGGGTATCTGTAACGTCTTTATTTTAAGGGTCTCCTGAGCCTCAAACTCATTACATACCAAATTAAAAGACGTAATCTGGCTGTACCCTGTACTGCTTCCTTCTCCCCATCAAACTTTTTTGTACAGGATGAATGCAATGAACTCCAGTCTTAATTGGAGTTTAATGAAAGTTTCCCACTTTCCTGCCAATTATCGGTGTACATATGTCAAGTGATGGACCATAGCTTTCATGCATAAACCTCTTTAGTTACCTCATCATCTCTCTCTCACTCTCTCTTTCTCTCTCTCCCTCTCTCTCTCTCTCTCTCTCTCTCTCTTTCTTTAGAGCTCGTCTTATTCATACACATTTAATGGATGCATACATACTGTCCATTCATTCATGCATTAACTCTCTTGTGTAATTCAAATCCTCGCGCACAGAAAGATAAAGAAGCTATAATTCTATTGTAAACCACTTAATGGTTGTTCACGGGTGACCTTGTCTTTTGTTATATGCTTTGTTTGCCTTTGTTGGTGGAGATTATTTAACTCTCAAATGCCTTATGCTACACTGGGGCATCCTGCTCCGAAATAAATCTCAATTCACATTGTATCATCCGAGCATCACAGCTACAGCAATGAAATATTGATACGCCTTATCTATAAATCTCACATGGAGATGGTGCCCTCCAACAAATGGCTGACAGTAACGCTGACACCTTGGCATTACAGCTGATGATTTGGTATTTTGCAAAGCGCATCTTCTTTCTTTTTTATGACAAGCGACGTTACTTCATGGCAGTTTATGGCGAGAGGAGACGGGAAGGGGTTTAATGAAATAGTCCTCGTCTGTCCCCTGGCTCTGAGAATGAATATCGCACAGAGCAAGCCCGAACAGAAGGGCAAGGCTCACAAACACTAAACCCCGACTGTAAATCTTTAAGAAGCCAACCAGCAAGTTTCTCTTATTGTGTAATGCCATCACAATGGGCACTAATGCTGTCGGGATCTAAAAATTCACTCAGATCTCCGCTCATTCTGTGACGGTATTCACATGCAGGTTTCTACAGTTTTAATATAATTTGAGGTAAAGAAACGACTTTTTATGATATCGATTTAGTTGAGTGAACCGACTGGCCTTGGAGAGTCTATACATAGACTTAAAAAAAAAAATAAGCAAAATAAATAGCACAGATGGAATGCATGAATGAGCCTTGTGAGAACAAAGTGCAATAAATTGTAATTGCGTGCGGTATGAATCTTCAGTGATGAAAACAATCCAATAGCCTAAATATCTGTTAACCTGAAGATGGGACGAACGTTTGAGCACACGCTGTTGGTGGGTATTATGACAGCAGTCATTAGTTTAAATTGCCACGTCCTAGAAATGGTTACTGTGAATAGGACAAGGAATCTTTTTCAGGGTTATCCTTTTTTTTTCTTTTTCTTTTTTCCTCCCCTCCAGATCATGTGAAATGAGCATGTTCAAGTTATTAATGCGGCAGTGCTGGTCCCCTGTAAACAGTGTTATTTTGTTGTTAATCTTACTAATGATATCCCAAAAGGATGCCTGTTTTATTCTGCTTGGGCTTCCAGCAGGGCTCTCTATTAAGAAGAGGAAAGCTGCTTCTGAGACAAACAAATTTATTGCTGAAAAGCAGAAACTGACCCATAACGAGCCCATACTTTCAGAGGAACATCAAAAGAAATATTAACATTTTCCTCTTCTGTTAATTTTCACATGCAGCACCACACACTGTTACGATTCCAACTTTTTTTTTTTATAGCTGTAATAACGTTCAAAATCCTGATTGTACTGGACACCGTGGCATTATCCTATTTATTGTAGAAATTAAACTAAGCAATTAATTTCTTAAGTGCTCACATTGGGAAATGAAGTATCTATTCATAGATTCTTTATGCTGTGTGTGGTCTTAAATCACTTTATTTTGTGGTAAACATGGGGTCTAGCCAAACATAGAAAGGTTTCTCTGTAGGAAGTTTCACTTACTCAGTTGATTCCAATAGTTAGCAAACCCTAAATACGCTTAAAATGCCTAAAACACAGAAATGTGTTGATTTTTAAAAATAGACTTTTGGTATTGATTGAATTTTAATTTAAGTATGCTTGTTATTTACGCTAGTTTTCAAAAGTTTGGTGTCAGTAATTTCTGTGGATTTTTTAAGGACCTTTCGGTGACACTTTCTATAAAGCCTATATTTATAATACGTTTTAGGGGTATTCTTAAAGCATTATAATGAATGCATGAATGCATTATAAATAACTTTATAATATGTTGTATCATACTATTAATATTTGAATTAGATTTAATATGGTGTGCATTGTGTGTTATAAATAATCATAATCATAATCTCAAAGTTTTATTCATTTAATTTTTAGGACTTTAAACAATTTAAATTTAAACTAATGACTGCTGTCATAACACCCACCAACAGCGTGTGCTCAAACATTCGTCCCCTCTTCAGGTTAACAGATATTTAGGCTATTGGCTTGTTTTCATCACCAAAGATTCATACCGCACGCAATTACAATTTATTGCAGTTTGTTCTCACAAGGCTCATTCATGCATTCCATCTGTGCTATTTATTTTGTTTTGTTTTTTGTTTTGTTTTTTATCCATTATGCATCCATTAAAATGCCTTAAGAATACCTTTATAATGTATTATTAATGTAGACTTCATAAAAACTTTCTATTCAAATATTAGTTCTCCATGGGATGCATATGCTCAGTTTTTTTTTTTTCCCATTTGTTCCCTGGTGTTTGCATTTCATCAGTGGCGAGGCCTGTGAGATATGTGAGTCAGTGCTGTTATTATCTGAACTCAGAGCTGGCTTTTTCTCACCTATTCTGCTCCCAAAGTACCTGGTCCAGAGAGGCACCATGCTATCTTGACCATCCATCTCCATCATCTGTCTGCCCACAATTCTCTCTCTCACCCCCAATAAAAATCATGGCAACATGCCATCAGAGTATTTTAAACCAACAGTGTTTTAGCTTTTAAAACCAGCCTGACAAGCTTGTAGCATCATTGAAAAAGCTTAAACTTGTGCCTTTGCCCTCTCGCTCGATTTTTCTCTCTCTCTGTTCCCTCACAAGACCTGTCCTCAGACAGAGTGTTAACCTCGACTTTGTGAGCCTTGATTAGGGGACAGTAAATCCCCAGTTGTGGGTTTCCTCCAGCATGCTACTAATGACACGGAGTCTACCCTTTATATTGTTGTTAGTGCTTTGAGTAGATTTGTAGCTGCTGCCCAGTGTCCTCCTATTTTGGCTTTATTGTAGAGTAGAAAAAGTTAAAGCAGATGTTATTAGCACTGACCTCTGGAAATAAAAGAGATTGAATTCCAAAGCTAAACTAACCAGACTTAATTATAAATAAAGAAATAAAAAGGGCACTCTATTTAATAATGTTCAAAAGATGGGTGTTGGCAAGTGTTTTTTTGCGGGGGTTTTTTTTGATAAAAAATGCGGTAGAAACTGTAGTTTCAATATATTTTAGAATGTGATTTATATGTGACTGACTTTTCATTTTTTCTTTTCTGTATTTTATTTGGTTTCATTTGTCTTTCTTAAGGAACAATTCTTGTTATTATCATGTTAAAAACAGTTAACAGGTAGCTGCATAATATTTTTGTGGAAATACTCTAAAGATCTAAATAGTCTAAAAATCAGCACTTACTTGAAATAGAACCCATTTGTAATGTCATGCATGTCTTTACTGTCAGTTTTGATCGTTAGGATAGATAGATAGATAGATAGATAGATAGATAGATAGATAGATAGATAGATAGATATCCATGTTAGATTTAATTAGGTACTTAATTAAATACATGAGCTGCAATCTGCACCTGGGTTGCTTACTCAATGTCCTCACAGCAATCCTCCTGAAGAGTGTTTGTCCACTCTAAGACCCATACAAAGCCTCTCGTGTCTCTGATGAGTCAGAGCTTTGACCCTCTTAGACAGACCTTCTTGTGCCATGATCATTCGTACCATGTGTATCAATAAAGCTAAAGCCATACACCAATCACAAAACGGCGCCACGACTGTGTCCGTATCCCTACTGATCCCCCTAAGACACTGCTGGCGCTTTGAAGTCCAGACTTGAAAGGACTACAGTGAGTGCAGAGAGAGATGGAGAGCAGTAAACAGTGATTATGTAGAGATTAATGAAGCTGAACCCATGCTGACGCCACTCAGCCTCCGGACAGCAGCCGCAGTCAGCAACTCCAGCATCACTTCAGTGCACCTGTCCACCTGAGCACACCTGCAAGATTTGCGACACAGACCAGCCAATATACGCTTGAGACAGACAAGACAAAACGTCCATTTGAATAATTAGAAAAGGGAAATGAACCGTATTAGTTATATCTGAATTAGCTGTTGCTTGTTTGAATAATTTGCTTGTTAAAGTTGCTTGAATAATCTACATATTTAAATGAATTGATGTACTTATTTATTGATTGATTTTTATTAACTGAAATGCACATTTATAGTGGCTTTATAAATATGATATATTATTTTAAGATTAATAGTGTATGTTAATTTTGTATTCATTCCTTTTTTGTAGTATAACAATATTGGATCATTTAATTATTAATGTAGTTGTATTCTTGATTTGATATCAGTACAATGTCATCCAGACTTCAAGATTAAAATAAATAAATACATTATATATATGTGTGTGTGTGTGTGTGTGTGTGTGTGTGTGTGTGTGTGTGTGTGTGTGTGTGTGTGTGTGTGTTTTATTACAATAAATCTAAATATATTAATAAACTAAAATTTTGGGATTGTATTTGTCTTATTTTAAATTTGACATACTTTTTTATGGTTTAAATGAGTGGTAATTCAAACTGAAGTTGCCTGAATCATTATTGCTATATGCTTTGTGCATGATTATTTATCAATATTAAATGTGGCATGCCTTGCCTCAAGTAATATTGTCACTGATCAAAGTCTCCAGAGTTTAAAAGTTGATATAGAAACCCTTTGACAGTAACTTCAGTGTAGTGTTTAACAGACTTCATAGCCAAAGATTTCTGAGGGCTGAGTTAGATGCTGGACTTAATATGCTTGTCAAGATGTTGAATTTTAAATAAGAGCACTGGAGTTCATCAAACAGTATGAAGTAGGCAGGCAACTACCGCCTACACAGTATAAGAGAAAAAAAGAAGAAAAAAAACTGACACTTAAAAAAAAATAAATAAATAAATGCATAAAATAGCATATAATAAAGCCCAACTATACACTGTGGCTCAGTACAGCATGAACTCATAGACAGAAAATTAATTCTTGCATCATGATGTCATTTTCTTTGACCACAAACTAAACAGCATGCCAATAGCTAATTGTTTGTTTCTTTTTTTCTGTCTGCCTTATACAGTATCTGCCCAGATCTTGAAAGCCAGCCTGGATACAATGGAGCGGCATATTCAGAGACTGGAGAACGACATCCAGAACTTCCCCAAGACTGATGACAAGCAGGATAAGTTTGTTGAAAAAATGTCTATATCCTTTGAGTACATTTTATACACTTATACATTTTCTACCTATGTTACCAGGTTTTGTAAGCATCTGTGCAGAAATAAGTGTGTATGTGTATATATATATATATATATATATATATATATATATATATATATATATATATATATATATGATGGTATCTGGGGCGATGTCTTGCTGGGACGTTTTCAGGAAATTTAGGTTGAATATCTTTTTCTTTTTTTTTGGTCAAAATTAGGTTTTCATTAAATTATTATTCTATATCATCTTTTCTATCATCTCAAAAAAAAATATCTTGATGAGTCTCATTTGTTTAGTGCAGAAAAATATAAAATAATTGCAGTAGGCAGAAAAGATAGAGGAGCTGCTTTCTCTTAACAAATAAGCCACGTAACAATGCACATTTCCTGCCAGTCCTGTGTAAACTAAGGCATACAAAGTTTATTAAATAATGTGTGTTTGTGTGTGTGTCTGTGTCTGTGTCTGTGTGTCTGTGTGTCTGTGTGTTTGTGTGTGTCTGTGATTTAAAAAAAAAAAGAAAAGAAAAAATGTCTGTATTTTTTTTATAGCAGTGTATATGTAAACACCCATAATACAAAAAGAATTTATTAATTTTATTGTTTTTATTCATTATATTTAGAATTTAACTTTTTTAATACAAAATAACAAAACATTAGGTTTATATAATAAAAAAAAAAAACACTGAATAAGAACTATATGTTTCCTGAAAGCAAGCCTTATTTTTCCACACTTCTTTGGCTTAAGTAAATTTTGTTTTAAGGATGGTTAAATGTTTTAACAGGAAAACAAGACAAAAAATACTGGATAGGCTTGGATAGGCTGTCTCAAAGTGAGATGTTTATCAGCGTTCTCTTCGTCTCTCTAACTCTCCAAAGGGAGTTCATCCTGGGAGCTATTTATACTGTGCAACTTTCTCCCTACAGACTCTAATGGAGGGCTTTCTTAGCCTTCTATACTTATAACCCCATGCTGATTTCATCTGCTGACCAGCCACAGACCCCCTCTCTTCAACTTTGTGAGGGCTATCAGCTCTCAAAGCACCTCTCCCGTTTCAAAAACAAAATGCCGCCCTCAAATCAAATTAGATGCCACAGCACTTCTCAGACCAAGAATTGAAGAAGTTAGACACTTGTTTGACTTTAGCTTTCTGACACGTGAATGTTTATGTGAGCCAAAACCGAGCTGGTGCTGATTTAGGGAAGTTTGACTTTTGTGCCGGTTCTGAACGACGGCCCGACTTTTATATTCCCGCTGCGATTCCCGCCGTTTCTCAGCGGTGTTATTAACTACGAGTAAGAACCATTAATCAATGACTTATCAAGTCTGAGAGTCTTCCCATATGTTCCCCAAGCACAGGAAAGACAGCAGTTAACCTTATTTTAGCTCTTTGTTCACAAGCTTAACGTCGAGATTTATGGGGGCCTTACGCTGCACTTTGGGTGGCATAAGAGTAATAGCCCCGGCACGCATTAAAAATCTGCTCCGAGTCAAAGAGGGCTG
This sequence comes from Puntigrus tetrazona, assembly GCF_018831695.1. NCBI lineage: Eukaryota > Metazoa > Chordata > Actinopteri > Cypriniformes > Cyprinidae > Puntigrus > Puntigrus tetrazona. Next base: position 24,670,382 of record NC_056712.1, on the reverse strand, counting down.
CTTAGGTTTGTATGATTTAAGAACAATGAGCTTCTCTCGCCTGCAGTGCGGCACGAAAAAACAAGCCAGAATACCTCTGTGGCCTTAGTGACAGTATTGATTAGCAGGACTCGGGGAGGATTGGAACTTGAGTGAGGGGAAATGGAGAGGCGCGGATCCACTGCGGCAGCGCTGGGGCCTCACGCCGTCCCCGGAGGATTGTAAAAGCCAACCGGGCCCCAAGTTCAAACGCGGCCGCATCTCGTCCCTGTCTCACCTGATCTGTCATCAGAGCCGGCGCGCAGCCAGAGCTGAATGCAGTCACGTCCGTTTGATGATTCGAGAGGGATTTTTTAGGCAGCGGAGAAAGAAAAGCGAGCGAGAGAGCCGTGGCTGAAAGGGAACGGCTCCACCCTCATTGTGTACCAGTCGCGACTCGTTTTCAGAGGCGTCGGAGCCCGGCTGCAGAGATGCTGACTGACAGCACGTTCAAACACAGCTGCGGCAGCTCTTTTGCGGATGACAGGGCAGACATTGTCACTGAGCTAAAGAAGGCCGAAAGCTGTTTCACTCGGCCATTGTGGACAGCAGGCTAGATGTTATAGAGGGAGTGATTGAATTTGTGAACGTGGAGGTGGTTGGGTGTGTGCGCGCTTTCTGCTAGATTTGCTCTATTGCTCGCCATAGCAACAGGCTTCTCGGTCGCCTTTTTATGAGTTTGACCTCGATGTGACCTTTTGACAAATGACTACGATGTGCAGACGCTATTTTAGAGTCACAGTGCAGGAAGTGTTTTAAAAACATGCACTGCTGAAGGTTTGTTTAAACGGGGTGGGAAAAGAAAATGTGCGTGAATTAGGAAGAAGACAGATGTTACCGTGTTTACAGTGTTTTCTTTGCCTGTAGATACTCATCCAAATCACATTACTCCAGGTGGCCACTGTCAGAATCTTCAGATTTCTTCCTTTTTTATGAACTGTAGCCTTGAGATCCGTGTGATTTAATCTACCCTGAAATCACACTATTCTGTGTGCATGTTTTTTTTTTTTTTTTTTTTTACTCTCTGCTGCTCCAGGGAGACCCAACACAATACGATTGTGGCGTTTCATATGCAGAACATTTGTTTCTTTTCAGTTTTCATGGCAGCTCAAACTGCAGATTTAGAGCCCTGCCAGCAAGATAGGAGGAGAGAATGAACTACTATGTACCAAATTTTATGAGATAAAAAGGCTTTAACTAGAGGGAGACCGTGAGAGAGAGCGGTAGAGGAATTTTGCCTAGGTAGGTGTCAGCTTTTTTTGGATGTAATAATAGCGGTACACATTTCACACCCTTCTGAAATTGTGGAGGTGACATTTTGCAATATTAAAAAATCTCACCGAATATGGGAATATCATATTAGATTCACATTAAGGCGCTTAAGACTCTGGAACAAATATGCATTTATTAGCTTACATGGCGATGCACCGTTGATATATTGATCCATTAAATAGAAATGATTGTGGCAGCAAATCAAGGGCGGTTTGAGAATGCACCGAGCTCACTGTTGCAAGAAAGAAATAAACTCCTGATATGCATAAGGGTTAGTTTTTACAGTCAAATAAAGGAATTTGCTTTTATTACCGACTGCTCAATATTCCCTCTTGCAATAAGAACTTGTATATGCAAGAGTGTGTTTGTCTAAAGTATCAGGTCAGCTATGGGAGAATAGCTGAAGGTGCATCATGGGTATTTGGATGCAAGAAATAAACTCGCACTTCCTCGTATGTATTGTTTAATCCATTATTAGAACTAAAAATCCCTGCGCATCATAATTCACACTACCTGCTAACGATAAATGTTTTTTTTTTTGGGGTTTTTTCCATACTTCTGTTTTTGCTTTTTTGTTCAGGCATTATGCATTGTTTGTATTACTGGAATATCCTCATAAATGCATTCACAGTGAGGGTGTTGACTTTTTCATCACGTAAGAGCATTTCATACATACAAGATACAACAGCATACATTAAAACCGTATAGTTATTACAGTCCTCTGCTTTAAACCGTTCTAAATAACCAGTGAAATGCTGGCAGAGTAGCTCATACGCACAGCTCTTATCGGTAGGAATGTTTTATTTTTATTTATTTATTTATTTTTTACCATTACTGTAATGTATGCAAATGACTGAGTAGGATGTTTGTTCAGCAGTTTAGTGATATCTATCTATCAGAATTAATGGCACCCCACAAAGGCTTTTAAATGAACTAGGGGCCCCAGGAGAGCTGTAACTCAGCAGAGGGACAGTGTTGGCGGTGGGCTGCCTGGGGACCAGGCGTACTGGGAACTTAATGGAGAGCGGAAGGGTTGCAGCAGCGTTCAGCGTCCATACTGAGTTTTGACGGATGAGGGGGCCTGTCTAATAGATCTCGCTCTGCTGTAATTCAGTGCGCTGGTATTTAACTTAACCTTTGTTCTCTCTAGTGACTGAAAAACACCAATCAGTTGGCCGATTTCTCCAGCCGCCACCTCTCTAATGACACAGCGCATGCAGAAACAGAAAAGTTCATATAAATGCATTGACGTCAGAAAGGAACGCCTAAAAATAGATGTTTCTGAATTTAAATTTGGTTTAAATGAGCCATGTTTAAAGTCATTAAATACTGATAAACACATGCCTGTGACCAAATATGCCTTCAGCCTTCAGTTTGGATAATCGATTTAATAACATAGTTAAATTAATACTGTTTAATAATATTTGTTCATTATAATAATTAATTGTAATAAGTGTCACAGTCTTGTAGCCACCCTAGGAAAGCAGTCAAGCTACACAGAACTTTGGCTTCTTCTTATCTCTGGTAAAATAGCTGTGATGTTTCATTAAAATATTAAAATATTTCATACTTTTATTTTTAAATGAATGTTTTGTTTGTTGTTAGTATATATGAAAATTAAGAATTATATGTAAAGCTGATTTAAAATATAAAATTTTATAAAAATTAATAAACATTAGTAGTATAAGTGTCAGAATTAATTAAATTATTTTATACAGTTGTATGTAAATATATTTTTTAATTTGAAAAAGTAATAAAAAAGGCATTATCAAAGTGATATAAACGGAAATAAAAGAAGGGTTATTTGTTCAATGCTCAATAAATGAATATGTGCATAAAATGCATTGCTTTCCTTTGCACCTGCCAAGCCATAAACATACCATTCAGATGAGAGGGCGCAGTTTCTTTAAAAAACTCCCTGAAGCTTTGGACTTTATTGTGGCTCTCTTTTAAATGCCTATAAACAAATCATCTCTCGTAGTTCCAGAATACAATGCCTCGTTATACAGAGGAAATCACCCACAGAGGGAAGTGCTGGAACAGTCAAGGCCGGTCATTCTATAGGAAATGTATGATTTACTTGTTTTCTTAACCTCTGCTTTCAAAGGACCGTACATTCGGGAGACCTTAACTCACCGGTATAAACAATCATTCGTCAGGACAGAGAAATACCTGAGACCATTGTTCTATTGTGCACTGTGCATTTTGGTTTGAAAGGCTGTGGTGTTTCTATCCTGGTTTTAGAGTTCGGCCATCGCTCAACAGTGCAGCGTAACACTTGATTCCCAGCATAGCACCTTTTACGCGTTGTAGTATTCTGGCACACATTCTCACTGTGTGTTTTAATACCTGCTGTGGAGATGCAGTAGCTTTAGGCAGCAATGTTTGATGGGTTGAGAGAAGCGGAAATACACAGAGTGCTGCGGGAGAACGTTTCATCCGCCTGATGTAAATCTCAAGTCATATAGCGTTTCTTAGAAAGCTTGGCTTGTGCGACTTTCTGCGCATCTGAGCATTACAGATTGCTCCCGAAGATCATGCAAATCGAGGTGAGGAATGATCAACTGCGATTATTATTTTACCTTTGGGTACGAAGTCTCTAATGAATTGATGAAGATGTGTTTGCAGCAGCCTGCACAGTGTTTTCAGCTCCTCTCTCTCTCTGTGAATATGCCTCTGCTTAGTCTCAAACCTCTGTTAATTATGGAATTAGGTCAGAAGAATGTGGTGGCATCCTGCGCTGGTTATGTTTACCTCGCAATAACTCTCAACGTCTACCTCTAGTTCTAGAGAAATTTGCTCTAAAATAATAGAGCGAATGAATCGCAATTTGCATCTCACCTCTTCCATTTATTGATATAGTACCGGACTGAAGTAAACAGATGAAAAGATGATTGATTCAGGCCATATCTTTGCTTTCTTTTCCGTGGCCTTTTTGTTTGTTCCAGGACTGTATTGTCTACAGGGGACGGCATTGTGCGACAACAATGGCTAACTTTAATTTACCGCGTGTCGCAGGAGACATTAAGATTTTAATTAACAAATTCTAATTGGTCCTGAACAGAATAAACAAAAGCGCGACCGAATAATAATTGCAATTTCAGTAATGATAGTCATAAAGAAAGCAAAGGCCGAAGTCTGAGCACAAAACCGACTTGGCGCCCGTGTCTGTGATTATGTTGCCGGCGTGCGCAGATTCGCGTTTATTGGGAAATGGCATCCAAACCATGTGTTTTGTGTGATAGGATTTTGCATATGCTAATGCACTTGATTGCCTTGATGTGTGGCTGGGTGGGGGAGTCTCAGCACGAACCAGAGAGGCTCGATAACTGCCTCTTCAAATCCCATCCTCAAAGCTTCCGCCATTCAGCACGGCCCTCCGCGCTTTGGGAGGAGGCTGCGTTTGTAAAGCCATGATTAGAAGGGTATTTAATGGAACATCAGTGCCACTGATGCAGAATGATGCTGATTGTTAAAGTGCTGTTTTGCTTTGGCCATTTGTGGTATTATTGGCGTGTTTAATTGATTGAATTGACATTTGGGAGTGTGTTTTATAAGGATAACTCTAGCGGAAACTGGAACCGTTGGGTGGGGGAGGAATAATAATAACAGCAATAAACCGTCAATGATTCAATTTCGCTGTGTCTCCCATTTGCCTCTTTTAGATATTAGTACTGTGTATTCTTTGCAAGCCAACGGGCTCTCAGCAGTGGCTGGGTATGGTACTCGTTTACCAAACGACAGCTACGTTTACTCCCACTGTGGCCCCATCTTCATCAGACCCTCTGCCTCGATCGTATTACGTTCCCTAAAGGACAGCCAAACAGTTGAAATCATCTGCTCCGTGCTTTGGCTGTCGTCACACACAAGCGTTTGTCTGGGCCTCACCCTCCAGAGACACATATCAGCTCTGCACTCTCTTCTAATGAAAATGACACTTTGAAAGAGATCGAGCATATTTCTGCTATCGTATTTCATAAATCAAATTTTCGTGATTGCCTGACCTGATTTTTCGTAGTTGTTCGGTTTCAGTCCGTCATGGAAACGTCTCAATGCGAGTTATCATTATGCGTGCGAATTCTCTGGAAATTCCACAATCAGTGTCTCGTTAGGAGGGGGGCATAGGGGGTGGTGATGGGAACTGGGGCTGATTTGGCAGGTCCATTAACCCAGAGCTCAGGGCTGACGCGGCCACTAAGACTGAGGCTGACAGGCATACTACTCCCCAGGTGGAGGTGAAAGCCTTCAGTCGAGACTCTCTTTCATTCCTTCTGCTGTATGCAACACATCATCTCCAGAAAAGAGGAAGTTGGAGGTCCATGTAGATTTACATGTGAAACAAAGGTGGTGATCTGTATTAGGCTACATTCCATTTCATGGTTGGCATATTAGATGTACGGAAAGATGGCAAGGAATACATAAAGGCCGATCCCACTGAAGGGCCCTCAAAGTGGCATGTGGCCTCCACGTTCTCTTGAGGAAATATCTTTTCCCAGTCATAGATGATCGGATTTGCCACTCTATCATCTTCCAGTCCATCAGTTTTTGAATTATACTTCATATCTGCTGCATTCCCGGTGCCAGAATTCCGACCTCCTAGAACGTGATTAATCAAAAAAACACATTTTAGTCTGATGCCAGTATGACTTCACACATCAAATAGGGAATCTTAGCTGGTCATATTAGTTTCTAACGACACAATCTAATGGCAGTCATGTTTTATATAAAAATGTGTCCTTTATAGTGTTCTGTCTGGATCATTTGGTTCTGTTCTCATTTCTGTTATTAGTCCTGTAACACCAGTTAAATGGCCAGTTAAATGCCTGAGTAAATGAGCTACACACATTCAGTGTACAACTGACTCTATATTCTTTGCTGCCGTACTAATTGTCGCTCTGTAGCTTTGTGTTTGCAGCAAACTCCCTGTAGGCAAGTCGGTTCACTCGGCAGCCATCTTGGTAACCCCTCGGGGCAGCTGTTTTCTGTGTAGTGTAATAGGAGTGCAACTGCAGCTCCTGTGTACCAAGTTTGGGCAAAATTAAGAATTGTAACATCCCTTTGACTTGAATTTGAGTTTGATTAGAATTTAATTGGCCACACCCCATTGAAATTTAAAATTGCGCTATTATTTATTTTATTATACATTTCTATGTATTACAGTTTATTGTATTATTATTGTATTACTAATATATTTTGTTATCCAGCATTTTTTTCCCTAAAATATTCTATAATTTTTCAGTTTCAGATTTTAATTGCAATTCTGCATCAGTTTACTTCCTCAGTTCAAATATAGCATCCTAAAAGGCATTCTTCATTCATTTCTTCTTGACAGTAGAAAGAGCAGATCTATTCATTTCAGTATTTCATTAAAAGCCAACATTAAATCCTGACAACTATTGCTTGTTTTAGCTAAAAGGCTGGGCTTTCGTAAATACTTAAACGTCATAATTTGTTCCCATTTATAGTGATGCCAGGTTTCCCTGTTCTCCCTCAGGGATAAAGAAGCGGTCCTAGAATGGTACACCACCACCCTGGACTTTCATCACTTAGAAAGAGAGAGAAATAGCACATCTAGTTAGCATACTTGAATGCACTCAATCTGAGAGGGAGTCAGACAAAGAGAGAGATAGAGACAGAGAGCGTGTCCCTGTTGTCTTGAGGGTTTTGGCGAGGATCCACAGAGAGCACTCATCCTCTGGAACTTTCTGCTTTTGCTCCAGTCGGTACTTCATTATAACCCCTGAAGACTCTGGCTTAAAGCCGGGTAATAGACGCAGAGCTTCTCCTACTCATTTGTCATGGGCCCGTGGGTTTGATGCAAAGCACTCAGCACTTGTTGCTCCGTGTTAATCCCACTGTAGACACCGACTCGCTCTTCTGTGCTTTTTCAACTCACCCGCCGTCATGGCTCGTAATTTCACTTTCATTTGATGTTTTAATGGAAATCCCAGCCCCTCGCCGCTGAATTGCACCATTGTCACCAAATTACTTTATCAAATGAAAATTGGAATATGAGAGAGTGCGGAAACATACTGTTGTGTTATCTGCCTCTATATGTATTTGTTTTAGGACAAGGCGGCACGCAGGAGAATCAGAGCTGTGTATTGGGCATGTTTTATGGAAGCATTGCGTTTCCGTAAGCGATAAAGAAAAGATAAACATGGCCTCGGAGAGCCTATGCTGCGCAAACCTCTCTTTATTTCCGTTTGCCATAATGTGCATTATCACCATATCTCAGCAGAAATGACTGTAAGGCACTTATATAACAACTGATGCCTCAGTGATTTCTTAAATGGAAAGTTGAAGTGTACTTAGTCCACGTTGAAAATATACGGGTTGGACGGTTGCCGATTATTCCACTCCACGCTGTGAAATTTTCACTGCTGCTACTATTTATTGTTCTTTAGTGCAAATAAGAACTATGAGGCTGAATATAAGGTACCCAGGAGTATGAGCTGATGAAAAGGCCCTCGGTATCATTAGTGAACTTGCCGTCCCACCAGGTCAGGGTCAGACCAAACTATAAATCAAATTAAAGACCTTATGAAATCGAAAAATGTAGCTTTTAGTCAATGTTTGTTTGCTTTGAGGCCATGAATACTACTTTTCCAAAAGTTTAAAGGGGGTGAGATTTTTTTTAATGGTTTGTCTCAGCAAGTCTGCATTTACTTGATAAAAAAGTCAAACAGTAATATTGTGAAATATTACAATATAAAATCCAAATTTTTTGTTGGCTTTTACTCAGTGGCACATGATTCTTATGATGCAGAAAAAAAAAAATCTCTGTTGAAAAGTTTTATATAAATATATTACAAAATGGTTAAAAAAGTTATTTATTTTAAACAGAAATATTTTGTAATTTTATAGGTGTTTTTACTTACACTGATTATCTTTTTTTACTGAAACACACACACAGCATGTATACGACTATTTAAAAGTCTAGAGTCAGTATTGCTTTAAAAATATATACTTTTGTTAAGAATAAATGTATTAAACTGGTCAAGAGTAATAATGCAAACATCTATAATATTATACAAATATTGCAGTTGAAAGTTTTCTAGTTAGATGTTATCCAATCAGATGTTGCAGCCAACCAGCAAGTAGCAAATGGTGTTTCATGACCATGATGTAACCGAACCCTATTGGCTACTGGAAACAATAAAAAGAAAAATAAATGAGCCTTTAAAAATGTCTTGCCCAAACGTCCTATTTTAATATCAAATCACGTCAACACCACTCTCATTAAGCGATTTCCTGGGGTCTTTAATGTCTAAACATTTTCACTTAATGCCTAACGACTTCCTTGAACACTTTGGCGTACATCTCTATATTTGTCCTCTATTAGATTTAGCCCTGTAGCATTTCCGTCCATTTCCCTGTCCGTTCACATATGTGAACTCAGACATGCCATTAGCCGGATATATCGACTGCATTTGCCTGTTATGAACCAATTAGCGGGTTCATTATGTAAATACAGCCTGCTAATTATCCTGCGCATTCAGATTAATTATGATGTATAATGTCAGCATTAGCAGGAAGTCCAGCCCAGGTGGGCACTCTAGAATCTCAGTGAATAGGTGAAATGAAGTGTACTGTGGAACTGCGATCCATTCTTTGTCGTTTACAGTTGTGGATCAGCAGATCTGCGAGCTGATAGAGGAGCACAGCGCGGTGACTTCTAATTAAAATGAATTTCTGACAGACCGGTGCACTAACAGTTACAAACTGCAATCTGATGTTAATCAACAGGGGTTTCTTCATTAATTGACAAAATTAGCCTCATCAATCACACACAGGGGGGCGGTGGGGTTGTTCAGAGCTGCTGTGTCTTGTCACCGCATGCTTCCACAGGACGAGCAGCACGATACCGCCTCTGGACGACAGACAGATGCACGCACACACGGACGCGACCGTCTCTGCCGAGCCCTTGCTTGCAAATGTGTCCTGAAATCTCAGGGAAATGAGTCATGTTTGCTTTACGATGATGCCATGATATCGCAAAACCAGTGTTGGAGCTTTGTGTTTAGTGAAGACGAAAACAAAAACCCTCTCTGTTCAACATTTGTGTTGTGTTCTTGAAATGCTTTTATCAGGTGTTTACACCCAAGAATGTGTGAGGCCTTTTTTGCCTCATTAAAAATAAGCCCAAACACAACAAATTGCCCTCAGTGAAAAGTGAGTGCATAATAAGAAATACACACAGCCCTCCCTGAGCGTTCAGCACAGTTGACTTCTTTGGATGTCTCAGGCGTCTTTCACACTGTTTAGCATACTATTTATAGTCCAGACCCTGTAGACGTACCCAGATGCAAACAGCATCCTCATGAGTGCTCTCTCACACATTTCTCACAAATAATGAATACTGTGGGTCTCAATATTACACATCTGCACATCTCCTTAATGCTCTTCAAATGGTCTCTGCACATTAACTTTATGCTTAGACTGATCAATCTAATCTTAAGATTCTCAGTTATGTCCCATTGGAAAAAGATGAGATCATTTTAACACTTTATTTCTTTTTTTGTTTTTTATATATATATATATATATATATATATATATATATATATATATATATATATATATACACACACATTATGTTTTACATCACCTTCACCTGAAGCTCTAAAGGAGCCGCACAACATAAGTGAAATGTGTGTGTTGTAAAATAAGATAAAATGTATTTAAATGATTTATTTCTATTACTGTTTAATATTTCATTTCTTGTTTAAAAAAAACATTTTCTCCCATTATTTTGACTTAATTATCAGGCAGTGCTTGAACAGAATGATGGGCATCTCTTCTGTCTGTTCTCGTTGTTTTGAATACATTCCTAGTCCAGTGATTTACTGCTCTGTTGATAGCTATGATCAGTGGACCATTGCCGTTTCTGCCGCCACTCAATCGACTTGGCCCAATCGCAGCACCCGCCTCGTCTCATTGCGTGTAGGCTTGATTCTGGAGTCTAATAGTTACAACGCCTGATCTGCAAGGCTCATTTACTCGTGCACATTAAAGATGCACACAATTGTATACCACTTAAACAAGAGAGTTATAATGGCATAACAATAATAGCATTCTGTAGCAACACTGCACATTTAATCTCACTCTCTCTCGGCATTGTAAGCACCATGGTGGTGAGGATCTGTCAAAACAAGAGTGTAATCTCCTCACATATCTAACAACAGCAGATAATAGGACCTTAATTATAGCCATAAGACTTGTATAATGTGCTTACAGTAGCTCTGGGCCGCATATTTCAAGGAGGCCTATGATATTTCAGTGCACGGCAGAATACACAGCAGGCCTTCTTGAATTGAGGCTGACATTCGCACAGGTACGGTAAGCTTTGTCATTTAAGCGGAGCTCGTGAGACAGACACACTCCAGCTGCCTGAACCGAGCGCCGACCTTGGATTGACTCTTAGTGATGAAGACTTACAGTTGATCCCCTGGATTTTAGCTACCCTCCCTCGCTATTGGTTAGGACACAGGTAGGCCATCAGGAAGGATTGTTTTTTAGGAGGGGGATACTGAAAGACAGAAAGTGGAAAGCGTTTGACGTCTCAGATGTGTTAGCAATGATCTTTGTTCTCTTGTACTCATCAGTGTGTGACAGTTATCACTCTCTGTCTGTGGTTCTCACACCGTGTCTACACAGGACACATGCAACCCGCCAAAACTGGATTTTTCCCGTTACTGGCATTAGAAGCGTCTACATAACAATCACCCAGAGAGCCATGCTGCACTGTGCCACAATATTCTGCACATACTTTAGCTGCTTTCTATTACCTGTTCACTTGTTTGTTTAAATATAATGTCTAATGTCTAAACTTTTATTTATTATATTTTATTATAATTAAAACATAAATTATTAAACACACTCTTTAACATACAGTTACCCAATGCACTGTGTTGCATTGTGAGTGCTACAGCTTTAGTTGAAATACTTGTCATTAGTCTCTATTTATCGTTTTGTCTTTATTTTTTAAGTTTTAATAAATTAGAAATATACAGTGTTGGAAAGGTCATTTTACAGGTTGTAAGTAGTGTATCTATTTTTTTGGTTAAACATTTAAACAAGGCTGCTTTATTTGCATAGCTATGACAGAAAATATTGACATCTAACAATATCCTAGACTTTATATAGGCTATATATAGCCTATACATAAACCCAAATAGGAAACATATATTTATCAGTTAAATATGCCAAATAACCATTTGTCCTTTTCTGTGTCCTACAATACTGAATCATTGATGTCTCATATTTTAGTTCTCAAAAACAGGGAAAGCAATTAACAATTGGCAATTAACATTACTTTGACATATCCTAGATTCTTCAAGAAAATAATCAGATGAAAATAATGCAAATGTCACCTTTGTAAACATTAAAAGGTAAGACTTTATTTTAAGGTGTCCTTGTTATGTGTACATGTACTTACTGTTATAATGACAATTAATTATGCAAAATTGCATTGCCCTAATTCCAACCCTAATCCTTGCCCTAACCATGTAATATGTACACGTATTTAATTAATATAACTCAGTACTTAAATCTGTAATTACATTGAAACAAGGACACAAAAGTATAACCTTATTTTGTAATTAAATTACTCAACGTTGTTACACGTAGCTAGTTATTCTCCAACACTGCAAATGTATTTATAATATCATTAATAATGTGTATGTAAGTGAATATAGTCAATTCATAGAGTCAACATTCTAAACACTCACTCTCATTCATCCAAACACCTCTCAAATCTTTATATGATAATGTGGAACAAAAGAAGCTCTTTTGTTCCGTATAAATGATTAATTTAATTGAGAGCGGTGCAGTCCTGGTGTCTCAGGTGGCTGTGCTGTTGGCCTGCGCTTGCATCATCATGCTGGAGAGGCTGCTAGCGTTCAGAGCATCGCCTCTGTGCTGCAGGAAGCAGATGCTGAACCTACATTCTCAAACTAGGCCCCCTCGAAAAGGGCAAGAGAGTCAAAATTAGGAATCTTCCCCCCAATCTTCCACCATCTGTTAGCTGTGACTCCTCTATCTTGGCCACTCGCGTGTATGTGCGTGTTTGCGAGAGGGAGTCTGTCACACGGAGATGTGGGGAGAGCTGCCAGAAGGCAGCCCAAAAATGATAACCGTGAACAAGGCATTTTCCAATGTAGTGATTAAAATGATTGAGGACAGTGGCGATCTCATTCATCTCAGAGCAAGGTGATGGGGGACGGTAGGGTGTGTGTGTGTGTGTGTGTGTGGCTGGGCAGATCTAGAGAGGCCTGTGAAATGGGACTGGCATGTGGAGGGAGGAAGAGAGAAGCAGGAGAGCGTTGCCCACAGGGGTGCTGCTCTTTTGACTGTTTGTGAAAAAGACAAGAAAAGTTTCAGGCTGTTTTTCCTGAGACACCGACTGACCTTCCTGAATGCTATAGAGGCCCTGAGAAAGATATTTATTCTTTTCCCTTCTTTTCTTTGCTATTTACCATTTTTATGCCCCCTGTTGGTGACTAATAATCCATTATCTAGTTTGTGTGCAAAATCTGGCCTTTAATCATTTTAATTGTGTCCTGAGCTGAAAGCCTTTCCTATAATTACTTTTTTTTTGTACTGTGACACAACGATGGCTGAGGTAACTCTGTACGCCGTCAATGTAGACATCATCTACTTGTTACATCACTGTTCTCTTTCATCTGCATATCAACATGAAGTCATTGGACCACCTCCGCTTGTTCTTGTAAGGTTTATTTTGAGCGCAAAAGTTCTAACCGAAATCCTTGATTAATTTTTATTCTTACTGTTTGAAAGAGCACAGCAAGGGACACACTTAGCCGAACCGGTTTCTCCTATCTGTCCTCATGTGCCCCTAAAATGTCTCTCAAAGTGGCCCCAAAAAGTATCCGGACACGCAGGTTACTTTAAAAAGTGACTGAATGTTATTGCATGAGATAAGAAAATGTCAAATCAAATGGCATATAGTTTAAAGGCAGCACAAGTACACTTTTAAAAAAAGGAAAACATTTTGCAAAAAGATGTTTGTTGGTTTTAAATGATAAAGCAACAGATGTGTTACTCGAAAAATAAACTTTTAATGGTGTCTTTCACATCATTTTGTGAAGTCTGCAAAACGACAGACCATCAGTGAGCGACTCTGATGGTAAGAATATGTTGTGTAAATATAGAAGTAGGATGATAGCGCCAAAATTTGGGGAGCAGATGGCATAGCTTCTTAAGGCTGAGCATAGGAAGTGTTTTAATAAATGACACCTTGTTCCTCTCCTCTGCCCACAGATCCGACCAACTAATCTTTAATTCCAGACATGCGCTTAACTATCAGACAGATCATCCCTCTCTTCTCTAGAGTGTGTGCATACACCCATTCCTGCCCTTGTTACCCTGCCACTATGGCAATTAACCTACAGCCATGACCTGTTATATTTTAAGCCAGACCCTGAGTTTCATCTGCTTACTCTCTGTGTGTGACCCCACATACATCGTTTACAACCTAGAAGCTGTTATCTATTAAATACTGTATCTGTGTTTTTAATGAGCTTTCCTGTTTCTCTGTGTTCACGTGATTGCACTGTTGTAGGTGAGCATGCAATCAAGTGTTTTAATAAGAAAGAATCAAATCTTGTTTTATGTTATGCATGCATTTCAAAAACTCTGTTGCGCTCTTTAGTGTTGCATACACAGAGAGGAATTATCAGCATGTTGGGTGAATTGCACAAAAAGAAATCCTTAAAGGGTTACTTCACCCCAAAATGGTAATTTCCTCTCATTAATCACTTACCCCTTGTGTTGTTCTAAACTTGTAAAAGCTTTTTTTGTCTTCGGAACGCAATAAAAAATGAAAAAATTAGGGGGCTTGTGACTGTCCCATTGACTGGCAAGTAAATAATGCTGTCATGGTCCAGAAAAGTACGAAAGACATCCATCTGCTATCAGTAACGTCAATAACTGTAACTTAATGAAATACAGAGAAAACAAAACAAAAATAATGCCTAATATGTCTAATTGTGATGAAGCTAAACTAAATGTCTTGGCTTGCCCTTATTCACTCTCTTTCTCTCTCTCTCTCTCTCTCTTTCTCTTTGTCTCTCTCATTTATGCAAAATATGCTTCTTTTTTGTTTAAAGTACAGTATGACCAGAACATTTCTTTAGCAGACTGACTAGTTTATACTTCTGCCTTTTGATAGTTGAATACCCATATTTTTTGTTTTGTTCCTAATGATAGAGAGGTAGATTGACTCGAGAGACGGTAATAACAGAAGACAGAGTACCCCAGCAGAGCCTCTAATGGCAACTTTGTGGAGGCCACGGTGCTGTAGGAAATCGCTCCATCCGGTCTCATCTACCACTGAGTTGTAATTGCCACACATGCTGCTCTGTCAGAGCCTATTTGCCTCTCACGTACTACAAAGTGTGTTTTTTTTTTTTGTTCTTTCTTCCTCCGTTGTTCATTTTTATGTCACTTCTCCAATTATAAATTACATTAGTGTGTGTACAGGTTGAGCATCTGTTTCAGTCCTGTTTGGTTCGTCTCGTAGGGAAAAGGACTGACCTGCTCAGAGGTGCTTCAGAATTCAGATCACCAGCTGGTCTCCATATAGCGTCTAATAAGGGTGTTGCGTTGCCTGGCACAGTGATGTGTCGCTTGCATGAATTCTTAGCTCTAGCAGAAGCCCGAGTGCGAGGACACGTGTGTGCGTGATATCTGCACAGTGGTGACAATGCTATTATTGTGTCTCTTTATCAATCTTGCATATTTGCCAGGAATCTCACTTATCAACCAGCTTGATCCTCTTTGATAACTTAATCCCTTCACAATATCTGCTTATCTTCCATCAGCGAAGAGTATCTTCACCGTTATCTAACGCGATAGTCTCTTTTATTCGGCTGTGAGGAATATTCAAATTCCTTTTCTTTCCAATGTTTGAGGATTTTAGCTTCTGTTTAGCTCGGCAAAAAAAAACAACGCCTTTTTAGTTGCCATTTGATTAAAACACAAAAATAGAAGCTTAAATGAATGAGATGACTGGAGTTTTGTTTCATGCGAATTTCTCTGCATTGCAAGCTGAAAATGTGTGTTACGTAAGTCAACATATAAGAAAACGGCAGCACTTATTCAGGGTATAAAGGGCCATGTGGCTTCTGCCACATACTTGCCACTCACAGCAGTTCAGGAGATCACAGGAAGAAGCTTGTCAGTTCCAAGTTACAATTTGCACTAAAAGTATATCTCAGAGATTTGCTCTAACACCATATCTGTCTAGTGCCTAGCTTTTCATCGAGACAGAGGGGATGTAAGGAGATAAGATTTTCTCTTCCTCTAATTCCCTTATTCACTTTGACTATGTCTTAAAGTGGATTGTTAACTCTTTCTTACGCTTCAGAATGAAAGAGAAAGTAGAGACGGTGAGCATTCTCAGAGGGACGCTTTCAACTGCTGCGGTGCCACAGGTTCAGCTGCTGCTCTCATGGGAATGCAACAACACTTTCATTTTCCAAATTTACTTCATGAAACATTGCAGCAATTATAACACAGGCTCTGCTTTGCTAGCTAACGATAAAAGACACAATGGTAAGCGTCGCAATTTGCATACGAATAAGGAATGCAAAGTACTAAAACAGCAGCAAAGTTCCCGGTCAGTATTATTTGATAAAGCTTCCAATCATTGTCGGTACTAATTCCAAATGATTGTTCCAAATATAGGCCTCATATTGGGGTGTGTGATCGTTTGAGGCCCCGCACCTCCCCTCCCTTTTTTTAAATTGGATTTTGAAAATTGAAGAGCAGACATAAAACAGCAGTTATGGCTAATCTCGCGTGGCAGCGTGAGGCCTGGCTCGGGATCCTCCTGGTGAGGGGATATATGAGCTAATCAAGCAGGCCTGTGCACGTGTACACACATACCGGCTGATGAGGCATTATCAGTTCCTTGTGGGATCGTTTCTTTTCAATGGTTCTCTGGTGTTCCAGCTCACCTCACCCGGAAATATAATTAAAGGCAAAAATGAACGTGTATTAATAGGATTATCATGCTATTTAAAACAATATAAAAAGTTTGGACATATAAGTTTTCTTGTTTGTTTTTTTGTTTTACATCAAAACATCTTATATTATATAAACATTCAGTTATTTAAAATATTCAGTTTGATATTTGATTTGAGTTACTGTATGTGTATTCAAATTTATTTTTGAAAAATGATTTATTAATTATTTATTTTTTTGAAAAATCCTTTAGGGGTACAACAGCTTGTCACTGGGGCAGTTACACCACTGCACATATTTCACCCATGAAGCTTTCATAATAGTACCATAAGAGTACATATTATCTTATATTTTATAATTATTATCTTATTATTATCAAATAATATTGTATTACTGCTAGCTCTAATGTACTAATGTGCACTTTTTAAGGCTTAAGAAAGTACATAGTTGTCTCTTTCAGGCCTCGCTTTTTTTTTTTTTGACAGTGCAACAATTTGTCACTATGGCAGTACCCGTGAAGGGACAACTTTGCATCATATTTATACCCCTAAAAATTGCATGTTAGTACCTTAGAATCGAAAAATACATACCCTTAAGGTACTACTGTGCCCTTGTAGGTACAAATAAGCCCCTTTAGGGGTAGTACTGCTGAATCATCAAGTTGTTGTGCTCCCAAAAGTGCAAAAAATTTTGAGAATGCAATATATGACAGTATATCATCATGACATATTGTTATATTGCAACACTGGCCAAACAGGTTGTTTTGCCAAATGTTGGTGTAATTTTCCTGCTACTATTTCTAAGCTTTAATTAACACTTAAATTAATAAGTTCAGAGCTCATATCTTATTTTTTGCAATACCAAAATAGATGTGAAAATGAAATGCAAATATGTTCTGGTTTATCTCAGTTTTCTTTTTTAGTGCGTATTGTTTTTGATCAATGCATTGAGATGTGAGCAGAATGTTTTGTGTAATTACCGTCAGCAGAGAGACTGTTAAACTGCAGTCTCTTGCTCAGGCTGATTTATTCATGGAAAGAAACCATTTTCTTTGTATGTTTACTAGTCACAACCAAGAGAATGCATATGATGTAGACAATTAAGCACCTAATTACGATTAGCCAAAGAGCAAAGCTTTTTCCTCAGTTCATATCTTCTCTTATTTTGCCATAATAAATGACACAAGCAGAATGAACGAGTGCTTTGGCATTCACATGGATTTGCGGAAGTTAATGCAGCCTGCTAAAGGAACTGAAGAAATGAACCCGTCTGGTTTGGAATTTTAGATGTTTCTACTCCATCTAGCTCCAGATTGCGGCATAAAGCACTTATCTGTCGTAACATAAAATATCTATATATATATAAATAGACAGCATTCTCCATTCATTACAGACTAGTTCCTGTCACGTATGAAATAAGCACCTAATTTGCCCTTAAATGCAGGTCTGTATCACATCTGATTATGAATGCTTCTTTTGTAGTGAAGCTACTAAACCTGCAAGTGATTCATTACTGAGATGCTTCTTTGCTAAAACATTGAAATGAATCCATTCAGCCCTTCAAGTATCTTTGGAAGAGTTTACTCGTAAATACATTTTTTTACATTTTCGCATGTCTTTCACAAGGCGTTAGAGCATCCGTGTAATGAATGGAAGGCACTCAAAGTAACCTCTCTCAGGTCGGACGGAAAGTAGATAATAAAAAGCAGAGGAAAGGTAATTAGGAAAGTAAGTGGGTTAATGCGCTTTGGCTCTGAATTGCAGCGGTTAATGTTAATGAGAGGAGCCGGAGAGACTCTAAGATCCCTCATTGCGCAAATGAATGTCACCAAGTGCACAAAATGGCCGCCTCCGAATGGAAATGGAGTTCGCTTGTTTTCTTCCTACAGCTCATTTCTGTCGCCAGCACCTGCAGAAGGTGCCGAGCTCCATTTAGATTAATGCGGCTCCCATGCTGGTGGCATCTGGAGCGGCTCTTCCTGTGTAAACAACCCAGAGTAGCTCCAGTCTGCATGTCCAATCAATCTCACTTATTCCCAATGATCTCTGCGGACAAAACATGTCGACTTTCATATCTCTTTGTGTCTCTCCTTTTAAAACCCTCAGTATTCACGCGGCTCGCAGGCCTCTTCTAGTTATATAAATAAATGTGGTGAAAGTCTGGGTGTTTGTGGACTACTGCTATCATTTTTGATCCTTTGAAAGTGCTTGAAGCGTCTCTGAGATACGTGTTTGGAGAATAGACGTGAGTGTTCTTTTGTGCAGGTTGAAGACAGGACTTTTCAAATGTCTGTTTACTGGGCAGGCATCAGGCTTGCCGGCGTGCGCCATGGCTCTCCCTGCAGAGGCTTGATGATATATTTATGGATTTTTCACTCTTTTCCTTGGCCTTAATCAAAGTGCAGACATTGAACATGTCAAGGTTGTGTCAAACCTTTTCACCACTGAGACACCGCCTTGTCAGATAGAGGTTTTAGCTGATCCATAGCACTCTGTATGAGCATAATGAGAGCCGATTCGTTAGCGCCAAGATGCTTGAAAGAGCTCTTGAAGTTTTTATTTCAGGGAGAAATAGTCTAATGTTGCTGATACTACCACTGTCAGTCGGCGCCAAAGAATACAGTTATGGTAAGTGGATGGATTTATCTGTTTGTGGGTGTTTTTCTCTGTTCGGTCGACGGGGGCTACAGTTAGGAGGGAAGCCACATTTAGCTGCGGCATCGATTTCATAAAAGGTTGCACAGTGGGAAGTAGGTAGCCTGTCAACCTACCTTCTCACCATGCACATCTCAAGAGCCAAAGTAATTGAGCTTCTCTAGACGTTTCGTTATTGTAAAGGACACAATAGTCAAGTGTGTCCAGCCAGTTACGTATCCATCATCTGAAGCGTTTTACCACCGAAAGTGTGCTCCCCCCCCCTCTGTCTTGTATTAAAAAAGAGTTGCTATTTGTGTGTAAACTATGTGGCTTTTGAAAGGCTTGTTTTTTGATATTGAAAGCAGCTGTCAGACAGATGATGCCTGGGCGCAATCCACATTTCCATTTGTACTTGTGTCTCTCTGCAGCTTTCTGGCACTGAGAAGGTACAGTGTTTTGAAATTAGATATCAGCCTCCACAGAGCCGGACTAGAAATGGGGGAGGAAAAAATAAAGTGACAGGGAGATAGACGGATTGACGGGTTGATATAGTTAGCTTGACAGATGGTTCTACATGAATATGCCAGTGGAACAATGTTTAAAGAGCTTCAGAAAGGGGGAAGAGGAGGAGAGGAGCGAGCACTAGATGGATGGATGGAAGGATGGATGGATGGATGGATGGATGGATGGATGGAAGAGCGAGAGGCAGGTAGAATCTAGA
This sequence comes from Puntigrus tetrazona, assembly GCF_018831695.1. Classification (NCBI taxonomy): domain Eukaryota; kingdom Metazoa; phylum Chordata; class Actinopteri; order Cypriniformes; family Cyprinidae; genus Puntigrus; species Puntigrus tetrazona. The sequence goes on along the minus strand of NC_056712.1, from coordinate 24,650,746 downwards.
GGGAATTATGGCCAACTGGTTGTAAGACACTTTGATATTCACACGTTGAAGCACAAACACATAGCTTTGGGCGATTCATCAGCTGTCAGTGCCCAGCCGGCTGGTGTGTAGTTATCTAGGGCATAAAGGCCTTCACTATCCCTCTTTCTTTTTCTTCATTTAATGTGCACAAAGCCAGGAGGGAGAAAAAAAAAGGAGGGGGGGAAACAAGCAAATTTTCCACCATTTTGCCAAATCATTACAGTAGGCATTTTCCTATTTATATATATATATAGATAGATAGATAGATAGATAGATAGATATAAAACTCGTGATTTTTGTCCTTCCAAAAATTTTAAATGCAATGTGAAATGCAATCAGTATAATATATGCACTATTCAGCATGTGATATTCTTATTCCTAAAAAAAAGTTTAGATTTATTTGAATGATTGATAAAATTTTTCATATTCTTGCATTGCATACATATGAAGCTTATACAATATTTAGTGTGACCTACTGAGGTCATACGTGTCCTTTCTGAATGGCTTCATTGAGTTTCTGTGCACTGTTTGTGGAATGTCCAAATTCACATTAACAAGAAGCTTAGGATTTTTTTTCAGGGTTTTTTACAACTTTAGTTTAATAGAAATCCACAACCTTGGATCAACTACATTATATCCCTGCATATCTTCAACTTTGTGTGAAGTCGTTCCTCTTTCACGACATCATATATAATGAGAAAAGGCTAGTGCTGTGTGCAGGGCATGTCCTGTCGCCAATACACATGCAATGTCTTCAGTTACATTCAAACTAAGTTTTGGCCTTGAGAATCTGTGTTATTTGAGTATGCTTTTTCTGCTCTGTGCTGAATAGGAAAGGACAAATGAATGCATTTCATTTGTCGGTGCTTTCATCACCACCGTAACCGTCCAGAGTACAGCAGCACTCTAAAACATTTCACCAAAATCTGTCCGCTGTAAAATGCCTCTGCGCTGGAGGGATATTCACACTCTCTAAAGGTGTTTGCGTGAAGCAGCGTCAGTTTTGCGACATGTTTCTGATCAGCCCCGGCTGGAGCAGACAGCTTTTTCACATCCCCTCTGTTATGTCACAAACAAACATTGTGTGGGCGCCAGTTTCCTGTCACTCATTAGACATTAATGATTCGCAAATCCACTTGCCTTCAGGATATGCGTCTCATTCTCCTTGTCAGTTCAGCATCCCCGTAAAGCTCCTCAGCTTTTGCTGGAGAAACTGTGAGAGATCATTTTATCTCACACTTGATTGCCAGATAATTATCAGTTAATTATTCAGAGCCTTAAATTAATTTGCTAAAAATAGTGGCTGTGCCTTCTTGTCTCCACTGGAGACTGTTCCATTATTCCAGCGCGCTCTACTCCCCCCAGACTTGACACGGGTCGGCACTAGATGTATGACGGTGTACCGTAAATATGATTTTCATTTGTATCATGTCTGCACTTAATCTAATCGGAGAGAGCCCGCACGCAAGAAAAATGTCCCTTTTATAGCCAGCAGGGTGCATGCAGAACTCGATACTTAAATTTGCTGATTATTACTCATTGGACCAGCTGTGAACATAAGTCTTTATAGATTGCAACAGCCTTTATTCACAACGCACTCTATGCATTCAGTGCAACATCTGTTCATGAACTATTTTGTTGTCGTCATCATGTTTTACTGTTAAAATGTACATGGAGAAATCAAGCGAGTAGGGTGATCGATAACAAATAGTAATCAACATGTGTGATATTTTATGAAATGGATTTTAATGATTTCTATGAGCACATTTATTCCGTTATATACTGTACATTTTTATCTCCATTTCCACATTTTCAAAACTGGTTATAATAAAAATATGACACTAAAGAATGGACACTGAAAAGGCTGGGTTAAAAACAGCCCAGCTTGGGTAATTTGGCAACCCAGAACTGGGTAATATTGGACAGAACACATGCTGGGTCATTCTGGTTGCACAAAATATTTTTTACCCAGCATGCTGGGTTGTTTTATTTAAGTAAAGTATTGTTTTAAAGTGATATTGCTGGTTAAAAAAACTGACTTTAAATTAAGTCACGCAAACAATTACTAAAGTCAACAGCAGTAATCAAAGGTGAACATTTACTAAAAAAACACATGAATACAGCATACTTTACAATATTACATACATTTAACAATTAACAAACTTTTTAGACATTAAAAAAATAACACTTAAAAGTAGCATTAAAATGTAAGTGTATTTAACTTCTGTAATCACTTTTTATGAAAATAGTGCCAATAAAATTCATTTTTGTCATGCAAAGCTTTTCCATCATTCGAAATGACAATCAACACTGACACAGATGACTGACATTTCATTCTTATGTTGCGTGTAAAATAAGATTTACAGCACAGTAAATACTTTATAAATGGAAAATAGTATAAAAACCTTTTATTTTGCTGAAGTAATGCACCTACCTCTCTCTTCTTTAGAGAACTCAGAAAGCCTGCTTTTTGACTGTAACTCAGCAACTGGGTTATTTTGTCAGAGATAGGAGGTTGGGTAGCAAAAAATAACCCAACATTAAAAATGACCCAGCAGATTAGTTACAGAAAAAAACAGCGCCTGGGTAAACATACAAAAAAAAAAAAAAAAAAAGTTGAACCCAGCATTTAAAAAAATAACCCAGCCCCTGGGCAAAAATATTAAAAGCAACTTAATAAAATGGCAGGCTGAACACAGCATTTAGGTTAAAATAATAATAATGGTAATAACCCAGCATTTTTCAGAGTGTGGCTGCTGAAAATTCAGCTTTACATTCTAAGGAATACATGGCATTTTGAAATAAATTAAAAATGAAAAAACAAATATTGAAAATAAACTTTTAAAATGTACTGAAATTTCACAAAATTGCTTTATTTTTGGTCAAATACATACAACCTTTGTGAGCGTAAGACACGTTTATTTTAATAATGAAATATCAGCGGTTTATTTGCCTGACTGATATATCACAAGTACGTAAGTAGTTCAGGGTCCACCTAGTATTACACAGGTACTTCAATAGATTTCTTTTTTTGTCTGGACACTTCATTAAGCTGAAGTTCCTACGAACAAAGAAATGTGTTAGTGGTCTTTTAATGAAATTCATTGGCTTAAGGAATCGAAATGTTCCTTCAACTCTTCAGCTCTGGTGTGACCTGCTGTTAGGCTGAAGACTGGGAGGATGATAAGGATATTGAATGGAGCTGTTGCTTGTCACAGCACCCTGCTGCTTCAACAGGAAGAGACTGATCAATACTCTCTCTCTCTCTCTCTCTCTCTCTCTCTCTCTCTCTCTCTCTCTCTCTCTCTCTCTCTCTCTCTCTCTCTCTCTCTCTCTCTCTCTCTCTCTCTCTCTCTCTCTCTCTCTCTCTGGGTGTGTGCACATGTAACAATCTCACAGAGGCTGGCAAACATCCTGAGGATGAGTTGCCCAGCCTATCCAAATAGTTGTTCATTTGAACGTGTCGGAATTGATTTCCTTGGAATAAATAAATAGACTCTCATTAAAGTAATAACAACCACAAGATAAGGAATGAAATGAAATAAAATAGAAAACAAAAAGGAGAAAGGTTTGCTTTGCAGCAAAAGTGCTCACCATCGATCCAATTTGTGCAGAGCTAAAAGCATTTAAGTGCTTAGACCAGCTATTTGTACAGAAGTTTATATGTCCAAAAAAAAAGAACCTCCAATTCTATTGACATTTAAAACACTTAGTCGTCTGGAGGCGTACTTCAAAGTTAGCTCAGCAGGGACTCCATCAGAACAATCCTACTAGTCTTGATTACAGGCATGCTCAGGAAATATATTAACCACCCCCCTGAGAACCGCTCTCATGCTCATTTGAACCACCATCACTGATGGAAAGGTAAAATGGGGGGTGTACCTTATTAGACCATTGCTTTTAACCAGCTTGTTGCCGCCATTATATGCTCAAATCCATTTCCACATTTCCCCCTTCTGTCTCAGTGATTTACCTCACATTATTAGTATCTCTCTTTCTCTGTCAGAGCAGCCTGATGTATGCCGATGTGATTTTCAATTAAAATGAAGAAGCCTGCGATTGTTCTCATTTCAGCAGCTGTATGATAGCAATCGCTGAAACCAATTGTGTAATTCGTGTAATCACAGAGCAGTTTGTTAGGAGCGATAAACTTAATTACTAGCAGGTGAAGGCATGCTGGGAGATACACTGAGAGGAGGCACCTATAACATAAACAACACGGTGTACGTGGCTGTACGATAGATTCCGGTCACTAAGTCTGTAAAATCGCAAAAGACCTGGATTAGAATGCATTAGTTGTCCTTTTGAAGGACACCGAAGAAAAGGTTGGTTTAAATAGAAGTAATTTTCATGGTAATTTAAAGTAATTTAAATGGACCTTTCCAAATGGTTGTTAATCAAGTATTTGTACAGTGGACAAGATTAATTAATTAAGCAAGGATGCCATGTTATAAAGAATTCTGTGAAATTCTTATTTTAAAAACATTTAGAAATCTTACCACCCCTAAACTTTTAAATCATGCCATGCCCTTGTGATTCAGTAACATTTGAGCAAAATAAATAAATAACAGAATTTCTCAAGTCAAGTCCTTGGGTGTATGTCAGTTATTGTAAGTTTTTTTTTTTTTTTGCTGTTGTACACCCAAGCACTAAAAAAAATTATTACATATTCTCATTATTGCTTGTTTTTACCAATTGCCAAATAGAGAAACGGTAAGCTATTGACATATATTTTCAAATGGGCAATATTTGATGAGAAATGTCATTCACCACAATATTTTAAACATATATTTTAATGCTGTAATTTGTCAAGGTGTAATATGAATCCAATTAACCCCTACATCCTTTTTCTTTTTGTTCACCATTAAATGGAATACATCCTATTACATACATAATTTCTTTTAATTTGCTCATCCTTCAAAAGCTTATGCGGATGTCTTTTTATATTGTGACAGGGCACCAATTTTAAAAATATATTGTTAATATAAATATATTAAAAATATTGAACCCATTGGAAAATATTTGAGCTGCAGCACATCTCTTGATGTCAAGATCAGGTCAGCAGAGCCAACAGCACTGATATGAACGATGACCTTCGCTGAGGCACAATACATGTCCATGTATGTTGTTCTGGAACATGCAGCTTTAGTCAGAATAAAAAGCATCCCATGTCTTGAAAACGTCGCACTTCCTCTGATGGCTTTTCTGTGCTAGTGCATCTAATCAACATATAGCCTTGAGGTTGTGCCAAGCCACAGACGTGCTGTTAGTTCACCTGTATGCTGAAATCCTCTATTCTCTTCGGTTTTTCACTTTGGCTTGCACCTCATATTCGCTGTTTGCTCCATCCTGCAGTTTTGATGATTATTTGGACAGCTCTCCACAAGCTCCACTTCACATGCATGTGGATACTGGTGCGAGAACCATCCGGGACCCATCTCCCAGATCCATAAATATTTCATTTGCAGAGATGCAGAATAAATTGACAGTGAAATTGACTCTGAATCCTGCTTTTTAATTTTTCAAATGAAGAGGAAGAGAGGGCCTCTCCGCGCTGATGTGACAGGAAGCGTGATGTGACAAGAGGTCCCGACCTCACCGTCGAGGCAAGGGGAGGAAAGAATTCACTTATCCTCCTCCTCGCCGTTACCATCGACACATCACATCCCGATTATTGCTGGGGGCCGAGGCTTTAATTACTAGCCTGTGTGTGGAGGTGAAATTAGACCCCTAGCTCTGTGGGTTAACGCGGGAGTGTAGAACACACAGCCTGCAGGAGGAGACTTGCGCTGATGCAACACATCTGATCTGCATGCACAATTCACTCTCAGCTGTCAGCTCCGCTCACTGATAAGAGAATTGAGAGAGTCTGAGTGCCAATGAAGGTGTGGATGTTAAAATACCTCATTTCCATTTGTTTCGTGTCTGTTTGTGTGTGCCCGCTGACGCATGTCTGCGGGCCTGTGTGAGCTCTCACTTGTAGGTGTGCAGTGCCACACCGAATATGTTAACATTCATTGTGGTTATAAACAAGTGTGATGACTGTATTCTGTAACTGAACTTACAGTGGGATTGTAGGCTTTGTCGGGGATGCAATCAGGCCTGTAGGGCCTTAATAGAAAAGAAAGATTTCAATTCAGTGTGTATTTTAAGGCCTGCTTGATTTTTAGTTTAAGGTATTAAACTTTTGCATTATAATTTTAAGACATCTGTAAATTTTAAAGTTAATATGTCCTAGATTGTTTACTTAAGAACAAAATGTATAGCTTTAAAAAATTCAAATGCAAATTGAAATATTAAATGTACTTATTTATTTCTATAAATATTAGATTTTTAAATCAACACTGTGTATTTTTAATAACTATTGGCATCAAATAAAAAGTAGATAAATATGCTTTCATTTTTTGTTTATACAAATGAATGGAGGAAAAAATCCAACAAATTGAAAATATCTTTTATGACACAGAGAATAAAGAATGCAATACCAGTTTGTAAGTGATTACAGAATTTGTGTTTATAATAGCACATATTCTTTTATGATACTTCTTTCTACTCTTCTTGCATGGCCTAAAAGAGAATGAATAAATAAAATCTCTATATATTTTAGGAAGGAGTTACTTAATATGTTTCCATATAGTCCTTTTGAGTTTGAAATCCCTTTCCAATGAAATATTGCTTTTGTCAGATAAATACAAAAAGCTACCCAACACAACTTGAAATGCTTCTTAACATATCTGGCCGTGAAGCGAATGCGACGTTAGCTTAGACAAGCAGTCGTCTGTCTACACCGTTGCGCAAAGACCTCTTTTCATTTCAATTTCAGAGAGAATAATCAATGTGCCTCCCTATCTTGTGTACAATTCAGAATGTGTGAATCAGCAGAAATGTGTCCCATTCTTTTCCTTTCTGCTCAAATATTCCACAGCCACACAAAATGAGTCATCAGAATCTCAACACTCATCAGTTTCATTACTGCCTGAGCAATTACCTACTTTTCCCCTTTTAAAAAATTTGTTTCAGCCATGGCTGTTCTCATTACCGTTCAAATCACAGCATGCTAGGCTCTGGTTTCTGTCAATAATAGACCATTAATCAGTGGCGTGCTCTCCAAATTTTCCAGAGGTACCCTAACAGGGTCTGAACATAGTTTTTGATTGAGTTCAGACGCTTGATTGCATGTACAGCTGCACAATATGGCATAATTACACGCGGAAGAGGCGGCAGAGATACTATCTGACAGTCGTGGCTGTGTTGGCAGCTTTTAAGAGCAGACAGGACTGCAATGGTAGTGTGCTGGAACGCCTGTCGGTGGCATTCTGTTGATCCCCATCCAAGGTGTTGTGTTAATTACTTTGGATGCTGTCCAGAAACCCTCAAAGAATTTAGAGAACTGTGACGTTTAATTTGGTACAATTCGAATCATTTTCATGGTTACAGTGAACCTAACTTTTTTTTTTTTTTTTTTTTTTCTTCTCCTTCTCCAATATTGCCATGCTACAGATAAAACTCTTCTTTGGGTTCATGAGGAATGGGCTTCTATTATTTTTATTCATGTTTGCCTGAAGGGAAGTGTCATTATTTGGCACTCAGATTGTTTCGTGGAGATGAATGTTAATGAGGCGGCCCTTTATTTTTTACTGCATAATCTACTCAACACCTTGTCCTTCAGTCAGGGAGGCACTGTTCATTTTCATTGTCACGAATGATGCAAGTACACAGTAAGTGCCATTCAATGATTTAAAGGGGTAGTTTACTTAAAAATGAAAATTCTCTCACTGTTTGTTTACCATATTTTGGTCACTTCTGTACACAAAGCATATCATATGGCATTTAACTTTTTTGTTTTACTTTTTTGTCTGAACTTCAAGGCAGGACTGATTAGAATACCAATATCAGAATAGATTTGGTGATATAATTTTGTATAACTTTGGTGAATTTTGTACATCATATCTTTTCACTGTAGTTGTTTGATCTCAATAATATTTAGCAATTCAAAATTTTTACAGATATAGCTGATCGAAATGCCATTTATTGCAAAAAATACATTTAGTTTTTTTTCCCTTATAAAAGGGGAAAAAGCTTACAATACTCGCTCGAGAATAAGAAATTATTCAAAACCGTTTTAAATATTTATTTTATTTGTGTACATTCACGATAAAAACTGTTCTTTTGTTTCAAAAAGAAACAATTTGGAGACAAAAAAATCACAAAATTGAACTGAAATTCTACATATAGGCCTGGTAACCTGGTGCAGTTTTTTTTTTTCTTTCGTTTTAATTTAGTTATTACCTTATTATGAAGTATCTAAATAGTCAAAGTACGAAAACATGATAACTCATTAAACTGATGAAAATCAGTCTACTAGCATATAAGAATATAATTTTATTGGTAAATAGCCAGTTGGATGGAAACAGGCTGGAGATATTTTTACGCAGAATACTCTGTCAGTTACAAAACAGTCTAAAAATTGGATGGAAAGTAGGCTGCTGTCCTTCATAAATGTTTGTGTTGTACAGTATTGTAACAACATAAGGAAATAATGAGGTTTTTTTTTTTTTTTTTCGTAAACTATTCTATTAATACTCACAACAATACATTCCGCTTTCAGTGGATCAATACATCTGGCAAACAGAGACCTTTTCTTACTCCGCAAGGCCGTTTTCTGTCTGTGCCATTTCCAAAAACCAACAACTGCCCGTCACAATTGGAAATATCTTTTTCGTTCCTCCATCTCCCAACTGCAAGCCATTAGTTGCCCATAGTCCACCCAAAAATAAGACACTTTTCTGCCCTATTCTTCCTGGACGAGTGCTCTAAAGCCATGAATGCAGTCCTTGTTGCTGGCCTGGTGAGAGTGCAGCCATGCTGAGGTGGGATGCATGTAGTTTGGCTGTGGGGCTTGAGGGGGAAAGTCAATCCACACTAAAAGCTTAGTTGCTGCCTTTCAGCATAGAGCCAGGAGGCACATAGAAAAGCATTAAATAAACATTAATGGAAGTGGGTTAGGAGAGATTTATTAAGGAGGCTTTTTGGCCTTGCCTAAGGGAGCCATGCACCATTTTATTCACTCATACAAGCACACAGGTAAACAAACAAGGTAATTTATGGCAGTCTTCAGAGGTGGCAGTGTTTGGAATTCACTTTCTGGTCATTTTTTAGAGTAAGACAATTGTTTTTCACACCGTCTCACAGAATTTTAAACATTTATCATGTACTGAATGGATGATGTGCAGAATCTCTTCTTTGGGCTTCTTTGTTGGAATTTTATTAAAGTAGTTTTGTAAAGTAATGAGGTTAAAGGGAGTTTTTACACTATTTTTTCTACCGCAGTCTTGTCAGAACATCTCGCACAGACTACTTATTTGTAATGGAAAGCTAAAAAAGGAACACATTTCTATAAGAAAGGAATGCTATCCTTTCTGTATAGTGAAATATGGGATGTTGCTGGGGAAACTTGTGTTCGTTCTTTGCTTTGAGGACAGCTGGAGAGGGAGACAGAGAGAACCAACAGACGGCAGTTGCTTTGGAGAAGGTAGCGAATAATGTTTTATCCAGGAACTTCTCTCCACCCCAGCATGTGAAGCAGAGGTGACACGGGTGACAAAGAAGCGTGAAGAGTGTACTTTGAAAGTTCTTACAGAGGTAACGGAAAAGAGAGAGAGATTGAGGCAAAGAAAAAGGAGTGAAGGAGTTGAAGGAATTGCTTTTGGAGGAGAAGCCGGGACTGATATTGGACCGTGCGTGTCAGCCGTTGTCAATGTGACAAATCTTTGATGTGGAAATAATAGCCGGTGAGGGCTCGGCCCAGTCCAGTGGAACTACGTATGACTGTGATGAGCTGTTGTCAAACACACCCACATACAGTATACTCGAACGCTTTCTCCCTGGCACAGGCAGTATTTTTGGCACTCTATCCAATCGAGACCAAACCTCAAAGCTCTATTGCTTTGATTTTTTGCTAGATCCACATTCCTCGTCTTAAGCAGAGCTTGCTCAAATACAAGATATTAAACTATGTGGGCTTGAAAACGTTGCACAACCTGTTGAGGATTTTTGCTTCATTTTTCGGCTTAAAAGAAACAGGAAGTCATTTTGCACTTGTCAAAAGAGCTCATAAAACTCAGCCCCAAGGACAAAGACGTGCACACATTCAAACACTATTGCAAGTATTCAGACTCAAACACGGCTTTTAGGGCTTCCGCAGTGAATAACTGGGACTGTGAGAATACAGTATAGTAGCCGTTGCAGTGTAATTTATGTATACTTAGTATTGAGTAGAACTCTTATATGTGACCTTGGACCACAAATTAAGTTCTTAGCGATGCATATTACCAAAAATTGGGTCCAGATACATTTACAGTAGGAAATACAAAATAATCGGGAACATGATCTTACACTAAAAAATTTTGGCATAAAGGAAAAATCCGTAATTGTGACCTATGCAGTGTATTTTTGGCTATTGCTGCAAATATGCCCATGCTATTTATTCTACACTTTAATTATTTTAAAACACTTTTTTTCTAATTGTGTTTTAATTTTGCTATACATTTTAAAATCAGTGTTGAATTAAACTTTATGCAAACTTTTAAAGTAAAATATTATGGAGTGTGAAAAATTAGCTTAATTTGTATTTATAGGTTCACATTTTATTGTGGAATAACTGCTATATGTTGAAGCTACATATTATATAATTAAACACTTTAATATGCTGCATAAAAGGTTTTTATTTGCACGTTGAACAAGAATTCAGCCTTTGTTTAACACACTTGATAAAACCTCCGTAGTGTAGCTCTTTTCAAGCTAAAATGTTGTTTATGCTCCGTTATTAAATGGATTAGTAACAATAAATGAAGATAATTTTCATGCGGGTTTCCTGAATACTGCTACAGACAGTCTGATAGTGTTTCTGTTTTGGTATGGTTGTCAAACTCGAACAGACAAAACAATATTTTGACAGCATCTCAGAGCCACATGTACTCACACTTTATGGGAAAATCAAGCTACAACTGACATTGTCGACTCTACATATTAAACTTGGATAAGAAAAAGTAACAAAGGACACACTTCAGCTTTAACAGTCAGCCAAAACCTTTCCTCTCGATTCAGTTTCTCACCAGAAAACAGAAGAATAGAGTTTGATGATTCCATTGAACCTGTTGCAAACAGAAGTTTTCGGGACAGCACTCGCATCGTATAATGGCTATTAAACAATCTGACTCACGTCTGAGCAGTTGATATGAATAGCTTGAATAAATTGCCAGACGTGAATTTGATATAGCTTCCCTGTTCCTTCAAAAGGGCAAACCCAGGCCATCCGCACAGCTTTGAATCCAGGAAACACAATCGCCTAGAAATGGGGCCTGAATACGTGCAGCTAAATCACGGTCTATGTACGGCTCGAGGCATTATTGGCATGCGGCAAAAAGAAAGCAAGGCTCTATTGACGCATGCTACCTGTTTGTTTGCGCTCGTGCGCGCGTGTGTATGCGATTTACTACACTGAGGACATTCCACGTGTGCCTCGTGAGCTGCAAGATAGCAGATCCCGACAGGAGCTGTCAATAGCCATTCACTGAAAGAGCCTGCCTTCATCTGGTCTTTAAATTACAGAGCGCATCTCTCACGGGGGCTCGGCGCACGCTGACCCCGCTCTTGTTGGAAGAAACAATGAAACAATGACTGCAATCAGCTATTCCCTCCAGCATCTGTGTTATTCCCTCAGACTATGAAATGCTCCTCTATCACTCCTGCGCTGGTGCTAATAGCTCAGTGCGCCAATGACTCCAAACTTAGACAGAGGGGTTATTGAATGCCTCTGTTTGTCTCGATTGACCTCTGTGGAGAAGCAGTGGGTTTTTTTCGATTTGTTTTTTTTTTTTTTAAGGTGACCTCTTTGTTAAAGGATTTGAAGGGCAGCTAGCTGCTTTGTTTGTCCATGTTTATCCATCACGCTACAAGCTAATGTGTTTTAACTATCGCAATGCACCTTGTGTCCTTCCTTAACCTTTCTTCTCACGGCTTCTCCAAGCATTCGCGAGAACAGTATGAGAAGCTCTCCACCATGCACAAGAACATGCAGAAGCTCTACGAGAGCCTTGGGAGCTACTTCGCCTTCGACCCCCACACCGTCAGCATCGAGGACTTCTTCGGAGACCTGGCTAACTTCCGCAACCTCTTCATGGTGAGTACAGCAGCACTGTCACCTGTTTATCCTCAGAAGAGTGCTTTTTTTCTTCTACTCTCCACACTCCTCAAGGTTGAAGAGAGTCAGATATTTTCTAGTCTTTCTCTAATGTGTATAAATCTGGCTTTCCAAAGAGTCTTCGAGAGGAGGTGCAGATAATAGTCTAATTAATATTTCCAATGCTTTTTCCACAGCTAGACGGCACAGGTCAGGGTTGCTGGATAGCAGTATGATTAAGTTTAGGATTGCTTTGACAGCTTCTATCACTTGAAATGTGAGAGCACAATTCTCTTTCCGGCTTCTCTTCTTCGTACATATACACCGTTTTTATCAGTACATAGTTTTAAGAGCTCTGAACTAAAGCTGCTGGCCTTGTCTTAGGTGCATGTGGTGATTTAGCTTATTTTATCACATTTGATAAAGACATTTTCCTCACAGGGGTGAGGAGATGGAAGGACGGGCTTATTGGGCAGATTAAAGCATACATAAACTGTGCTGAGAATGGAATGTATAATGTATTACCAAACGTGTGGCTCCTATGCAGATAAAAGAGTCTCAGAAGCTTCTTATCCTTTCAGAGTTTCGTTAGCTTCTGTATTTCGTGGATATCAAGGCAACGCCTCCTCCCTGTCAAAAAAAAAAAAATCCCAGCTTGGGGTTTAGGCAGGTAGGACTAGGTTATTACTGATAGGGATGGGATTTATAGAGACTGAGTGTGAAACCAAAATAGGCGTTTCAAGTACATCTCACTGTACAAAGAATTCTCTGCTAATTGATATTTTTTAGGTATTTCGAGCCTGACTTGTATTTGCTTTTTAGAATCTAAATGGGTCTTAGGGATTATACAAATGAAACTAAATATTAATACGGGAAAAAAATATATTAATACAGAATTGTCCTTTTTTAATTTAATCATTTTTTTGCAAAAATGTTAGTTTTAATAAAATATTTATTTTCATATACATATTTTATTATTGATTTTTTATATTCTTTACAATTATAGCTAATAATATTTGAATATTTGAGTAACTTGCATGCATACTTTTACTCAGAAAGTGCTAGTAAATTTCACAGTTCCACAGAAGCAGAAAAACTGTGTCTTTCTTTCATAACTGTGACAAAAAAAAAAACCTTTCTGCATTTTTACCAAAAAAAGCACAACACAATTTACTGCATATGACGAAACCTTCATGCTGAGCACTTCTATTCAATAGAGAACATTGTATTAAAAACTCCATTTGCAGTACAATTCAAGGAAGGATTTAAACTTTGAGTTTTAGCCTCACTGTGGTTAAGGGCACCCTGGGATTGGGGTAATTTTGATTCATAAATGGAACCTTAATATTGGCTTGAGGAGGTGGGCAGGATGCCTCTACACAAAGCAGCCTCTGGAGATTTTTTTTTACACACATATTTAAGTGTTTCCTCATTTCTCCTGCTTCTGCGTATATTCCTTTTCCCCTCCAGCAAAAAATAAAAAATAAAAGGGATAACACGATGTCCAGAAGGTATGCTCAAAGTCTTCAAAACCCATTACAGTAAATGGCAAGGTCTCCATGTCTGTGGCTTCTCCCTCACCCCTTTCTCACAAGCATATCTAAAAACCAACTTTCATTCACCCTGATCAAAGCCTAGTAACACACATGACATGGCGCTCCCTCCAGGATGCAGCGTTGAACGGCTGTAAAAGGGGCATCTATGAAAATAAATTATTCTCTCAAGCGAAAAGCTCTTTATGAATAAGTTATCACTGATTTAGACTTCAATGCAAAGAGAAGAGCTGTGGAGAACACAAACATAGCTGGATGTCCAGTGGCACCGGGAACATTCCCTTTGTGGCGTTTTACTCCTCCTGTTTTTTTTTCTTTTAAGTAAAAAATTCAGAAGGCCAACCAAGCTTATAATGCATTAGTAAGAAGGCTCTTGTGGTGTATCCTGGGAATGTTATTTTGTGTTAAAACCAGACATAATGTGATAAACAGAAAAGCAGTAAAAGTTGAACATTATGAGGACATTATGTTGGTTGCTTGATTTAGCAGCCAATCCCCGCCCACTGTAAACATAATTGGTCCAAAATCTCAAATCCGCCTAGATACAGTAAATTAATTGTCGCATTACGATTGTGACCTGATGTTATCTACAGTAGCAAATGTACTCTGTGACTCTTTGGGAAAGAGAAAGGTTATTAAAGAAATTTATATTCATGATAGAGCCCTCCACATATTATACGTACCACCATAGCATATTTATGGAACCTCATAGTTTTATCAACATTTATCCTCAGAAATGACCCACATTGCAGTATGTTAAATTGCCTGAGTGACACATCTATTTGGTAGGACAAAAAAAGCCCCGCCTGCCAGTTCTCATGAAGCGCGCACACTCAGATAAGAGAATCCATTAGCTGTATTTCTTTTCAGGGTCAATAGAAATGAAATTTGATTTCAACACATGAATTTAGTTTCAGGTCGTTCCTGTCAATTTATCCAGAGTTGAGCTAGAGAGAGAGAAACTCCCACTGCGTCTTCTTCTTCTGTATGTAATCCTGACTAGCGGCTGTGGATGAATATCAGTATATTAATGCCTTATCAAAGCACAGCAGATGGTGATGAACTAACAGTCTCACTTGTTAATTGAGTGAGCCACTGATTACACCAATAAAGTCAGCAGAGGTTGAGCCACAGTGATGGTGCATGACAAGCGTGACTCAGCTAATCAATAGAGCACATGTTTGTCTGCGTTGGTGAGTAACTCGGTGATCTCTGGGTGAATACATGCACAAACCACTTATCAAGGGCATTTGACTTTATCTATTATGTCGGTCCTGGGAATAACTATAATGATGACGCAAGTAACAGAGATCGTGATATAGTGTGATGTCATCGCTGCTGCTTTTTCATTTCAACCCGCAATTAAACCCAGTGGAGTGTCCCTTCAGATTAGTCCAGTATTTGAGTCAACACACACAACATCGGCCACTTTTCACTCTTGGCAGTTTTGTAGGCCTCTCACAGCCTGTTGAAACCTAATGGGGGATATGATCCAGTAAATAAATAAATAACTCAAATATCATCAAATGCGGTTCAGTTAGTGTAGAATTTGTGTTGGCCAAATAGGCCCATCTGTGGTGTGGATTTTTGTCCTCCATTTCTCTCACTCTGTTCCCGAAAGCCAAGTGTGTATGCATTTCATGTAGGGCAATACATATATGATGGTTCCAGCACCCCCCCCTCCAAAAAAGTGAATATGAATTATAGAGCCCATGGCTGTGGGATGAGCCGGCCTTTTTTGTCCGTGTACGTAAGACAAGGCTATTCAGATATTCTATTCTGAGGCTGGGCAAACAGAAGAGACTACAAAGCCACCTCCACAAGGCAGGATTGCAGCAAGAGCGCGCTTCCTTAGTGTCACTCCGCTGCACATGTACCCAGCGAATATATTTACAAAGACGTCTAGTCCTCAGTGGCTGCCTGGAAGGACACCATCCTATCCTGTGCTTGCCAGCATGCATAAACACACCCGGGGTAGATGGAGTCCATATTGGCAAATTCAATTCCGCAGCAATCCCTCTCCTAGAGTAGTGCAAACACTACTGAGGACAGCAGCCCGCCGAGCGTCGCCTTACCAATCTAGAGATTGCACGACAGCGTTTTTCTATGAAATGTGCTTTTCCCAGGTGGTTACGTCGTGTTGATTGGTGTTAGAAGTAAATTGCTTGTTTATTATCGTCTTTCGTATTAGCAGATCTAGCTGGTGATTCATCCAACTGAAAATTTGATCAAATCCTCCCACAATTTCTTCACTTGAGATTGATGTATTTATAAATTGTTAATATTTTGTGCGTCTCATTTTAGTCATGCTAATCCTCCTACTAACTTCGGGTTTTAAGAAGTTAATTTATCCCTGAAATGATAAAATGCAAGCAGTGCATTAGTTTACTCGCCCTCATGTCGTTCTAAGGAGCACAGAGAAGAATTATTTTTGTATTGAGACAATAAAAGTAGTGGTGTTTTTTTTTTGTGTGTGTCCTTGCACAAAATAAACTAAATCATGCAGGTTTGAAAAGACATGAGTTTGAATAAATTATGTTTTTTTACAACATCGTCCTTTTAAAGATGGACAGGTTGAGCGCTATCTCTGTCATTTTTAAATAACCCATCCTAAGGGCTCTAATTAACCAAAAGAGTTTTAAGGAAGACTTTTTCCCCTGTAATCAGCTTTCCTAATGACTTTGGATTATTTAGTGTGCAAACACAATTAGCCGGCCTAATTTGCCTTAACATATTGATTGGTGGCCACCACTGACAATCACAGGACTTCTTACGGATTTCAATCCTTCCTGTTTACTTCCATCATTTTTTTTTTTTTTTGGTAACTAACCTTTACCTTTCGTTTGCATAGAGCGTATCTGCAGCCGTGAGATATCAGCTTTCCCTGGCAGAGAGGACCGATGGGGATGCGATTTGAATTTGCAACAGTCAGAGGCACTGTGACCACGAGAAACAAATTTGCGTGAGACTGTGCGACTCGGATGAATGCTATTCAAGGCCGTTTGTGAGCGAGAACACGATCATGGTCTAAATTGTGCATTTGATTCTTTTAAGCAAACATACGTTGAAACAGCAAATCGCACACATCCCACCATCGTTCTTGCTTTATGCTAATGCGATTCTGTCCTTTGTAGTCAGTAGCACTGACGTTTTGCACCATGAGAATGATATTCAAAAGCACTCCCTCTGGGTGTTGTTTATCTCATGTAAAGCTTCCTAATACCTAAAACACAATTAAGAAAATTGATAAAATCATAAATACTGCCCCAGGCTAATTGGGATCAGGCAAAGGGTTGAAAACATGTTTGTTGCCATGGTAATTAGGGTTTTTGCATGTTTGATGAGAGTGAGATAATTATGTTGTGTAATCGTGTTTGCAGTCGGAATTGTTTGTTTGTTTCTAAAAACTTTTGCCAGCAGGAATTATTTTTGTCGCTATGAATAAATGATTTTTCAATTAAGGATCTAACGCTTGACAATGAGTTTGATGCTATCTCCAATTACAAGACCAAGATTGAACTGTCAGTTTTGGAGACCCATAATCCAGTGGCTTCATAATACTCTATTTGAAAATGCGAAATCACAATAACAGGAAGAATTGTTTATGCTAATGTTTGTTGTCACTCTCTGCCATGAATAGATGAATATAGAATTCCTTTTCGCACTCTTTGAAGGACAGCCATATGCGTGCTGACTCAATTATTTTTATTAGAACAAGTATTGTGTTTATTCATTGCTGACTTATAGTTTTGCAGCAAAATGCAAATTTGGAACAGGTGCGTCTCTCTCTCTCTCTCTCTCTTTCTCATGTTCATCCTTGTCAAGAAACAACAGCGAACGTGTGGGTTCCTCTTCTCAGGCTTGACGGCAGATCTGCTATTGACCACCATGTTGAGCTGTACTTTTCTCCTCCCACACTGGAGCCATGATCCTTGTGTCTCAGCACCGAACACGACACGCACGTCGGAAACCCTAAGGGAGTCTGAAAGGGCCAGACTGTCGACACTCATTATATCGTACCAAGAACGAACAAGACACACACACATATGCATACACAAAACACTCATTCCTCCCTTTAAGGCAAGGCCTGTCAGGTTAGTGGTGCAGGCCTGGGGTGAAGAGACCTTTGCTGTGCTGGAAAGGTTATGTAGAAGTGGCTTATTCTCTCTTCTCTGCTGTGTCTCGGTGCCCTCTGAGCGTCTCCGTCCAGCTCTCTCGACATCTTCATACCGCCTGACACCTCCGTGGCATTTACAGAAGAAGAGAAGAGGAGGACGATATCTCTGCGTCTCTGTGTACCGGCCTCTCTCCCACTCGCTGGTCCCCCGCCAGCATTGCCGCCGCCACATCCTGGCATTCAGTCGCTGGAAATATCCAGGATGGACGCTGTGTTATCTGCTTCCACATTAATGCGTATGGAGATTGTAGCTCAGTGGGGACAACGGCAGTATCAGGAGCCATCTTGATGTTCAATTAGACAATCGCTGGCTGCTTCCTTTTCTCTATGCTCATTGTTTTTTTGTTGTTTTTTTTTCACTGTAAGCAGAAAAGCTCCGACTGTGTGCCTTTAGCCTTTAAGCAAGCTCAGATGAAATCTGTGAGATTGCTTAACATTTTCCGTGCAGGTTTTGGAGTTTAGGAAAGGATTTAAAGTTATGTGCAGGTATATACAAGTCTGTGTGTGCAAATTAGCAACAAGAAATTGAAATTTGGAAAATCAATCGTTCTTGGAAAAATTGTCTCAAAACCTAAAAGTCTATTGCTTGTCCCCATTTAGATAAACACTAAGTAAATGACAAAATACTCCTTCCTTTCATCCTTATTTTCTTCCTACCTTCCTTCTTTCTTTCATGGATTGTTTTAAGTATTTTTATATTGTTTCACATTATAGAGTGCTGTCTTTAGGGTTACTTCAGTGATAGAAATGTGTTGGAATTTACTTTATATTCCCCTCTCTGCCACGGTTTTCTCGTTTGCCCTCTAATTTCATTGTCTCTCTCTTTCTGACACTTCAGGATGCTGTGCGAGAGAATCACAAGAAGAGGGAGATGGAGGAGAAGATCAAGAGAGCCAAGCTGGCAAAGGAGAAAGCTGAGCGGGAGAAACTAGAGAGACAGCAGAAGAAGAAACAGCTGATTGACATGAACAAAGGTACGGCGCTACTGCCCCGCCGGGGCCCGGCTGCAGCCCGGATCACGATTTCACACGGTGCTAAGCACTGCAGGGGTGGTGATGGTGATGGAGGGACAGGGCCACACTTCCTCTGTGAAAAATCACACTCTTCTCCGCCTATTCGCTCTCACTAAATGTACAAGCAGATTAGATGGGCTGAGAATGTTTTAATGAAAAGTCTCTTTTTAGTAACTGTCACAGTTTAAGAAAACAGTGACAGGAATATGAAGACATCTGTCAAGTAAATGTTGACGACAATGATGGTAATTACAATGCCAAACACACCAGTGTGAAATCAGCTGGAACCAAGGGTATTTCAGCATTGATAACCATTACAGTTGTTATGAGAAAATAGAAACACTATAAATAATGTGCATTCAGAGCATAAAACTAACATTTTGTCACACCTTCAAATTGTGGGCGACTTACTGGCCGTAATTCCGTATGCTCATTACAGTGTTAAACACTATTAATAAATAAATAATAAGAATTATTATTATACATCTTAATATAATTAAATAAATACAGTAAAATGTATTTTTTGTGTTATTTTTTTGCCCAGCAGCTATACAATTACAGAGCTAATATTTATAGTTTTTATTATATTTTTATTATATTTTTCATATTGCATTCTTAAAATTTAAGTTACTGGGTTACTGGCAAAACACATTTTCATACTCTCACCACTGTTGGTTTTTGCTCGTATTTGCCACTCATTTTAGGCCCTGTGTGTATGTATTTTGTTAGCTCAAGCATTTGTGCCATTGCTGCACGAAGGTGTAGAGCAAATCGGCAGCAGTATGAGGCTGCGCTGACAGGCCCCTGCCAGAGAAGATGTAGGTCACATGTAAAGATAAGCATCTCAGGTTCACTGCATTTGTAGAGCAGACAGATAATGGATTGGCAGATTGCCTTTGGCCTAGTAAATGGAGTTGAGAGTTAACTATTAAGTTTTTGCAAGCTTGCTCAGTTTATTTCTGAAATGAAAAGAGGCCATGTCGACAATAGCTTAATTCAGTTTAGATTACAGTAAAACTGGTTGAATATGAAAAACAAATTGCGCCATATTTCAATATCTACAGTACGTGCATATCAGGCCTGCAAATTATGTGTTTTGAAAGAAATGTGTGGTTCAGTTTAAAAATAAAAAAAGGGGAAAAGTGTCAAGATGTCTCAGCGCGGCTTGCAAATTCAGGGCAAATTCTTGCCATGAGAGATACGATGTACTCACCGCACTGCGCTGTTCTGATCCTTACAATGAGACAGAAATTTCTGCCTCTGGCCAAAAGCTTTTTTTTTCACAAGCTCCAACTTAAAATGTCACACTGAGCCCAGCGCTTTACTGCGGCCTTATATTTGACAAAATGACGTGTAGAACTTCGGCTCTGTGTGCTTCCTCAGGATGACTGAAACATGCTAGTTTCCTTAGAAGTGACCGCATTGAATGCTGAGCTTGTAATAATACAGATGAAAAGTGCAGTCGAGAATACCTTATCTTTAGTTAGCTCTTTCTCTGCGTCAGAACCCATGAAAAGACTTTTATCTTTGAACTGCTGTAGTCATCACTACATTTAAAAAGAAGGAATGTCAGTGAGTTCCGTTGTGCATTTGGCTCCGTAGACATTGAGATGCATTATATAACAAATCAGCCTTTTTTCCATTCAAATACAGATGTGAAGCTATACTACTGTACTAGGGTATAATACTACTAAGGTTATTAAAATAAGACTTTTATTGGTCAAAAATAAGTGGTATTGTGAAATATTGACCCTCTGGTGTCTGAGGTGATTTTGGGCCCCTTGAGATGTTTTGACATGCTCTGACATTTGTGCTTATTTCAGCTACTTATAACACACTATTGGTCAACATGTAATTATTTTGTATTCAGCACAAACTGTGCTACAGTAGTATGTGAAAAAGATGGATGTGCATGTCTGCATTTTTTTATTTTATGCGTGGTCTGTAAGTTTTTGGGAAAATACATGTAGCTACAATCCAACATAACAAATATATATATCATATTCTAATATGTGGATTTGGTTCTCAGGAGACTGCATTTCTCAGGAAGTGACTGCCTTATATTTTAATCAAAATCAAAATACCAATTTTCTGTAGCAGTGTAAACATATTTTCTGCCATTTTTGCTCACATTCAATCATTCTTGCCAAATGAAAACAAATGAATAAATTAATGTATTGCTTAATGGCCCCAAACTTTTAGACAGTATGACTTTATAACTTAAAGGATATTAAAGTCCCCATTTATGCTTTATGGCAAGCTCTTACAAATTCCCTCTGACCCTTGAATTAGACAATATTTTGTATTTGGCTATATTCTGTAAACATTCCACCTGGACAGCATCTGTTTTTCCTATAGTCTTTTATTCCTTGTATATTGAGTACCGATCTCACCTGCTGTTTTCAATCACAGAAGGATATTATAAAGTGCAGTTATTTCAAAATATTATTATTATTATTATTATTATTTTCAGTAAACATTTTTCTTTACATAAGGGAAAAATAATGTATTTTATTTAACCAAATTAATATGAAAAGTAAAACTATTATGATTGTTTGGGTATGAGTGGTTTAAAAAATACATTTCTGCTTTAGAAACATTAATTGCCCCAATAACATTGTAATCAAACACCATTCAGCAGCTCGGTTGGGTGTCTTAACTGAAAATAAAACCATTATTAATATTTCCTTAGGTGAGCTAAAGTGCATGCGTACGTATTTTAAAATCAGTACTGTTGTGTTGCTAATTTTCTCCATATATATTCTCTTTTTTTGGCACACAACTCCCTTTCATTAGAACCCACGTCTCACCTTTTGATTAATTATAGTTTTTAAGGCCTTTTCAAAGGACTATTTCTATAAAGAGATTTTTGAAGTCATTTTGCAAATTGATATCTAATGCCCTTCACATGCACGTGATTAACAATGAGATGCATTTTTAATGAGGCTTTAATTCATTTAGGGTTAAGAGGATGTGTTTGACGGGGCGGTGGAGCTGGGCAAATGAATATCTGTACCATTTTCATTTTTAAAAGTATTTTTAAAGTCACACAGACGGTGTCTGGAAATGTGTCCTTGCAAGGTTTCACGAGCAATTTTGAGTGCCATGTGATTGATGTGTATGGCAAGTGGGGCAAAATCTGTTTTTCTTGTAAAGTATTAGAAATCCTAATATGGGAAATTGCTCATGAAATCATTACCCGGCCCCCCATTTGTTTTAATTTTCTCTAAGTGGATTTCCATATTCTCTTAGACTGACCAGATGTTCAGCATTCACCAAATTGCTTAAACCGCTGAAAGTAAATGGGGAATGATGTAAAATAGGCCTAAATCCACCTAATCCTTCTATCTTTATTAGGAAAATATGTTTTGTCCTAGCAGGGCAGCCATTATGCCAGAGCTTACGGAACTATGTTGTATACAGGGTGTCTCACTCATTGCGAAAAATCACTAAGAGATGATAGGACTTCCTGTGCGCCTGTCTATACCGTCTCTCAGCTTGCTGGCTGTTTCGGGGTCACGCTTGTGGGTCACCACAAGTGTTTGTGGCCACATGTGGTATTTGAGCTGAATGAGGCATGGCATAAGGGTTTCCATAAAACACTGGAAATTGTTTTTGTATGGTTTGTCCTGCTCTTGGATAAACTATATTGCGTGGGAGTGCTACCCTCCAACATTTACCCAGCTGTCGGTGTCTTTTTATACAGATATGATCTTACAGATTTGGCTCAGTCGAGACATGTTTTGACTGAGGACAAAAAGAGACATGACCCTGTCCAATAGTTCTGCTCATCTGAGCCAGTTCAGTAACAAACATGACACAGGCGAAAGAGAAAATCTGTCGCCTCGTTCTGTTCAATTACTGCCTTCTAAAAATCTTTCCAACATATTCGACTCGATTTTGCTGTGTTGTCATTCGCAGAACCTGATTTTACCAAGTGTGACATGTTCCTGGATCAACATCTTTGTTGACCCTGGAGCAACATTGTGCCAGTCAGATTTGAAGAACTAGTTTAGTTTACAATCAGTGTTCGGTGCTTGTATGCCATTGTCATTTATCTATAATTTCCTCTGATTTTAGGATTATTAAAGGGGAAGATTAGGTTTAGGTGTAGAGATATGGTCAAGACAAAATTTTTGGATTAAAATGTTGTAGGGTCAACAAAATATGCTGACCCAGGAACTAACTCAGCAAAATCAGGATGAGCGTTTGTCATTTTCCCCATGGCTTCTGACCAGTTAGAAAACTGAGAATGTTGTTGTTATTTGCGGTCACTTGCTGAGTCATTGTGAATAACATCTTTCATATGCCATATAAAAACCAGAAGGTACAATAAATGATGTTGTTAAATACGACTAGCGCACTATCTGCTAGAGTCAAGAAGAAAGTAGCTTCACTTTCCAGTCTGACAGTACAAATGATCCCTTTAAAGGTTTAGAAAAAAAAATAGTGTAGGATTAAAGGGCTAAAAGGAAGATTAGTGTATTCTTTTGAATATTTTTTTTTTTGCGATGATAGCTGTCATTATCTGTATGGTTGAGCTCTGTTTTGTGAGGTCTGTCTGCCAGCGGGTTTTAGAATGAATGCTGCTCTTTATGTTTGAATATTTTCTATAACCCATTACTATTCATTCAGCGCACTCAGTCACAGACAGACAGTCGATAGGTTTGGTTTAATTCTTTCTGTGTGTAGAGCAATTTGTGTGCACTTATGTTTTGGGACATCTTTATGCAGTCTTTAAATGTGAAGTGTAATTTCTTCACCAACAATGGCACCAAACAGAATTTTGTTAGAAAAATGTTTTCAGACATATTTGAAACACTTTGTCACAAGCAATAGGACTAAATAGCCCTGTGCCAATCTGTTGAGCCATTTTGGTACCTCTCCGTAAGAGACTTTGAATCATTCCCCAAAAAAATGATTTGTTCAAAAATTCTGATTCAGTGAGGGTTTTGTTTGTTTGTTTTTTAAGAAATGTATAATTTTTATTCACACATTAAGTGGATCAAATATTCCCACTTTTTACACCTATTTTAAATAAAGGCGGTTTTCTTGAGATTTTAAAAACACAAAACACACAAACAAAAAACACACACATATATATGACACCACACATATGACAGTCAGCAGGTGTCTGTGTGCAGGTCTCCTGGCAGAAAGGTAATCCTGATAAAGGTTGTGACTTTAGAATACGTTAATCTGTGTGATGCAAACAGAACACCACAAGAAGCCACACACCCCACTGTCTCTCCTCTAATTATCATTCCGATTTTTAATTAGTCATTGAGATATGCCATCTACCACGTTGGTCATTATGAATAAGTGGACCAGATAAGTACCGTTGCATAATGCTGAGCCGACTATGGCATGTCATTATCTGTATTTTAACTATCATATTAAATCTGGGCTGTCTGCAGGCTTCAGTGTCGGTGCCGAGAAATGAGCGTCTGTCCTATATGCATATCAGTGCTTCCCATCAGCTCTTCAGTGTTATTTACACCCACTGTCAGGGAGCTCAATCCTCCTTTGAAGAATGCCACATTACATCCCAAAGCCCGCTGGTTCCCAAGCATAAGCAAATTCCAGTGAGGAAATCTTGGAGCGCGACTGCTGGCATTGTGGATTTTTTTTGTCATTACCTTGAAAGACGCCAACAAGGGCGCCAAGCTTATCTGCTGTAGTGCATCAATTCTAATAAATAACCGCATATTAGCTTGTGCCGTATCAGCAGCCAGATGCCCGTGTGCCTTAAGGCGATGATAGCATGGCGAATTTTGCCATCAGTTTGGTCAGAGACACGTTAGCCGTCTCTAAATATCTAACGTGCGAGAAGCGAAGTCATTGATTTATGAAGATAAGCATCTGTGTAAGTCATGGTGACATCCAGGAAGCCCGCCATATTCCCATTAATATGTTCCCGTCTGACTCCACATTCTAAAATGAAGAGATACGGTGGCCGTGATTATTCCATGATAATATGTTCATTTTCATCTCCCCAATTTTCCTTCAGAGAGTATTTCCTCCTTCAAATATGTAATTTTTTTCCCCTTAAATAAGGTTTTTTTTTTTTTCTCTCTTTTTTGCAATGCTGTTTTGTGTAGCCATCCCTAATTAGGGTAGCTCTAAATGTCCTAATCACTTTAAGCCTCTTTAACTTAATTTAGCCCACTCTCCCTCAGGTCATAGCAGAAATGAGTGGATACATCTGAGGATCCCTCCACCGCCAGCACCCTCCCACTCTCCGAGCGCACATTTGTGCTGTTGCATGTCATTAATTTACAGCCATGGGTGGTCTACATTCTGATAATTTCTCATCGAGAGTTCGGACCTGGAGAGCCACTCCGCAGTCACTCAAAAATAATTAAGCTCGCCAACACAGAGCCCGGACATCACATTTTCAAAGCCTAAATCCTCAGAGAGGTAAATTAATGACGGATTTTGGAAAGGACAACAACAGTGCTTGAAACACAGGTGTTTTGTTTGTCATACGTGGGGATTACAGTATAGCGAGAAAGACAGTGATCTTTTTGTCTCGTCCCTTACGAGATACAGTGCTGGACTCGCTGGATGATTTATGAAGTGTATTCTCAGATAAGCCAGGCTCATGTGGTCTGTGATCTCGGCAAGCAGATGGCAAGGAGAGCAGGGAACAATCACTAAGCATCAACAACCTGATAAACCACTGTGGAGATTCATTAGCATACAGGAAGATGGCAAGAAAAATGTGGAGCACGTACGACAGATCTCAGCTATCTTTTATTTCTCCTTGTGAGCTGAATATGCAAATGGATCGGCCTCTCAAAGCCCAGACCTGCTGTATGATAGTCTATTCCTGGAGTTTACACTTTAGCCTTTCTCCTCCTCCCAAACCAAGCATGTCTGACATCCTCAGATGCAGCGCCCTATAGCATATGTCCATTTTGTTTTTGCTTTCGCTTCTATTTATTAATGCATGCAGCTGTCTGGAGCATCGACGCTGAAGTTGCTGTCTTAGTGACACGCCATATAATCGACTTCCTTCTCCTCCCAGCTAACCAATCAACTGCTTCGAACGAGGAACGGACATAACCTGGGTGGAGTAGTTATCTGCTCGGGCCACCTCTAAACGCCAGTCTCATTGGTCCCCTTTTCCGCTCCTCATTGTCTGAGGCCCAGACCCCTTGGCGCCTATGTGAACTCGAAGAGAGAGCGCCCCGCTCAAGGAGGGGATGTGTGAGCATCCCTAATTAAATTACACACAGACATAAGTGGGTTTTCACATCAAGCTGTTCCAGCAAAACGCTCCAAAATGCCTGTCTGGTGCCACATCCATCTTCTTCATTACTCTCGAGTCCGGGCTCATTCTCTCGGAGTGCTTTGGAGCTCTCACTCCAGCGGGCCAGCTGACAGGTCACAGTGTCATATCTCGTGTCAGATCCTCCAGAGAGACAGCACCTCATAACAGGTGTGAGGCTGGAACCGGCAGGACTGTTGACTCCGCTGCTAATGCACTCTCAGTGGCTGCGGTGAAAGGGAATCTCTCAGACAAAGAGTGGCAGAAGGGAAACAAGTCCAAGATGCACCTGGCTCCTCGACGCAGGGCTTTGTTCGCAACGTATGCGCAAGGTTAATTGCACAGGTGCCTTTCTCCAGGGTGACAGATAGATTAGCATGCTTTCCAAAAAACTGAAGGACAAGAAGGGACAAAGATGGTGGACGTAGCTCATATTTTCCAAGCAGGGAGCTTTAAGATGCTTTTTAGCTTCTATTAATGTGGAAATGAGAGCTTGGGGTCTATGGCTGTAGGCCGGTCACTGGGAGGACACAGTAATAGATATAATGTCCTCTGGATGGGTCTTTGTTGTTTAGATTTAAGAGGCGAAAGTTTTGTGCGTTTTAGCCTCCCTGGAGCAATTGTCTTCTTGAGAACCAACAGAAAATGAGTTCTCAATCGATCCACCTTGTTTTCGTTCAACACTATGGACAGATAGACCGTTGAATATATGAACAGGGCTTGTTGACACTGCTGCATAATTGTTATTCACTAAGAAATGGAGCAAAAAAGCAATTTTCACTCAGGAAATACTAGTAGATTTTTGCGAACAGTTACAAAGAAACGGCAAGTAACATTTTTTCCACAATGAAGAGCCACAGTGGCTACAATTTTCATTTAGTTTAGCTTTTTTTTCACAACTTAGCTAAAACACAGCTACTAATCTCAGTATTTTAGTAGTCATGGAGTTTTGTTTTGTTTATTCATAGAAATTTGTTCTTCAAAGCCGGTTTGACATTTGACTGGCAATGTAGTGACACATATGACATCTGACTCTTTTAAGTGCCTCCGTTCGACTGGCGTTAATGTATGATGAATACATCACCGTAACCTTTTATCCTCAGCCCGCCTCAGTCTTAAACAGACTGAACTCTGGTCATGCCGTTGTGACACAGCAGATGAAAACAGTTTCTGCTTCTGTTAACAAAAACAGTTTCTGCTTCCGTTAACACTCTGGTGTATGAGGCGAATTCATATACACCGTAATCTCCTAATCCTGATGATTTGCTGCAAAGACAGTGTTCTAGAAAAGCTCAGTTACATATACAGTGGCACACAAGCATTACCTTAGAAAGGAAGCGAGCGAATGTGGTAGGCCGAGCGTGCACGTGCATACGTTGTAGAAATAATTAAATGTCAGCCAGTCCGCTCCGTTGAGTGTCTCACTGGGGGTTTTACGACCTGCGCAGTCTCGCTTCGGCAGCCCTTCTCCATGACTCAGTCCTCCAGATGTTGTGATGCCACACTATGAGAATACACAAGCCTGTGTTTTAACACACTAACCCTTCTCCCCCACTGCTTCTTCTTACTCATTGTGACACTTGACTTTGTTTCTCTCCTCCTCCGTTTCTCTCCCCCTGTGCCGTGGAAGATAAGCTCCTACCCTCTGCCAGGGTGCTTGTTGGGGAAGCTAATCTGATGTGTGAAGTTCACAAATCCGGCAGAGGGCTGTGCTTGTTATCCCCTAATTAAAAATGTGATAGTGCACCCATAAATATATCGAAGAGACTGAACAGGGCCCCAGGGCATTCTGGTACATTTGGCAGGAGCCTGAGGGGCAGAGAACCACCTGATTCCTAGACAGTAAAGAGATAGATAGCAGAAAGGGACTAACAGAGAAGATACAGACACAAGGGTAGCTGTTACAAGAGTCTGACATCTGTAGTTAGTTGTCGGAAACGCTTCTTTGCAAATACATCTGGGTGGTATGGCTAAACATATTTCTATTTGTATTTAAACAGTGTATATATAAAAAAGATAGATTTTCTCTGATATGGCCTAAGGAGTAAGAGTAACCATAACCATAAACCAATTTAGTTAATCAAAACATGTTTTCCAAAGTGTTTTTCACACAAGGAAAAATTATTTTTAATATTTTATATGCACCAATACAGCAATAAATATTAATAAGGAGTAATATTTATATACTTTATAAATATATGTTTGCACAGACTATCAGTAGATAAATAAATAGAATCATTCACTGAACCCATTTCATTCAAACAAACTGATTCTTTCAATATTGAAACATGTGAGTGTCAAAGGATTTTAAAACACAAGAATGAGTGAGATGCTGAATCATTCTACTCCTCTGATTCATTCATAAACTTAACAAAACAACACAGGGGAGTTTCTGTTGTATTGTTTGGTTATCACAGCAAAAAAATGTAAAATACTTGTTTATGGAACTGCTGTTTAAAAAAAGAAATGTCACTTTCTAAGTCACGTTGTATCGTGTTGTTTACACAAGTAATTTGTTGCTAAAAGTTGTCTTTAGCAAAATAGTGTGTAAATTAATAAGCCATGATTATGATAATGGCAATGGTGATTTTGGCAGGTTGGTTAATTTCACACACCCAAAACAATAATAGTAAATATGTTGCATTTGTTCGGTTGTTTTAAATGTTAGTTTTTGTAGAGTTTCCTCGAAAACAGTCTGTCCTGAGTTTTGGCACAGTTTTGTTAATTAATCTTAAGAGTTAATTTGAAATATTGCATCAGACATCTTACCTTTTCAAGTTTTCTTTTAATAGATTCTTTGCTTTTAAAGCATCCCGCACTGATGAGACAAAGAAATAATGTAGACCACATGCTCTGGCACCTTCTCTCAGATCCATGAGGAGAGATCAAGAGTCCAGCTGGTTCTTGTGGAAGCATGGCCCAACAGGACATTGTTAATGGAGCAGTCATGGGTCGCTTGGGAGCATGTTTCCCGTTTTAGTAATTTTGCTTTCTCGTGTCTGAGATCCTCTGAACCCAGCCTTCCCAGCTCCCCTGTCCTGGCCATTGCAGATGATGAATTGTGTTACAGTTAAGCAAGCAAGAAGTAGGACAAATTGATCAAAGTGTCAGGTGCCCCTTGTGATGTCTAGGTCTCCAAAACGAAGGAAATGAGGGAGCTGTCGAGAAGTTTCCGGAATCATGGTGCCTGTAATAAATGTTTACCTGCCCCTGAACACCCAGCTTGGGCGTCAGATGGATGTGGACGTGTTTTGGGGATGCAGCTACTTTAGGAACTGTCATTGCTTTCAGAGGACGATGGCACGCTCGGTGGAAGGAGCCAGCGAGATGCATGTCCTGGTTTAAACCAATGAGCAAAGCTATCAGCCAAGGTGTTGAAGAGCAATTAGAGATAAGCCATGCTTGTTCTGCTCTGGTTTGTTCTGGAACAGCTAGTTTAATTAGCTTGATTTAATCTTCGCTGGCTATTAAACACAGCACACTGTGTGAACGGCTGCTTTGATTTTTGAGTAAGGGTCTCAAGTATAAAGCGATACAGTAGAAGCCGGGCTTGAGAAGAACATGAATCATTAGTTGTTTTTTTTTCATTTCATCCCTCTGTTACTGTTTGTTTATTATTTTTAAACGTAATATTTTGCCTTTGTGTACAGTTGTTTAACGCATAAGTATTCACGCTGCTGCTTCCAGCGGAAAATGCACTTGTGCAGTTCTGCCTCAGTGTAGCGAGCGTGTGGCATTTTCTGAAATTAATTATGTAGCCGTGTCAACTTTCTTCCTCTTTATAAATTCAATTTGCTGACTGTCATCTACTTTGAATGCGCGAGGAAACAAAAGATTGATTAACACGCCTGAAACTGCTGCCTAAAGCTACCAGCATCTCCACCACAGACGTTTTCTCTCTGCCAAGCCAGACGTTGAATCCCAAACTCATTCACTAAATATTTCCACAGAACGGCTCGATCGTGTACACAAAAGAATTGATGAAACGATCCCACACGCAACAATAAGTCACCGTAATGATTCTAGTTTAAAATAATGCCTCTGCTGGACCTCTATGATATAGTGGGGACCCTCGGTCTCATTAATGTTGGGTAAAGATAGATGACCCAGATAAAAGACCCAAAGATTATTTCTGAACCCCATCGTTGACCGATGCTTTAGATGTTCTGCGCCATATGCCCATGCAAGGAAAAAAAGTGCTTTAAAACTTTACAAGTGGAATACAAGGTAATACAGTATAATAAGGAAGAATGCAACTGCATATTAACGAGTGAGGGAACAAATGCAAATGTAATTTGATATTTATTTAATATTTATTGATTTTGTATTGATTATATGATGTTTTTAATTTTAATTAAATGTTTGTAATTAACATCATTTTAATATATTATGACTTTAATATGATTTTTTTTCTTTAGAAAAATTGTTACTATACAATGTTTAATTTTGTGTTTATTTAATAAATACATTATTATAATGACAACAAACTGGGATCATCATGTTTTTGGAATAATGACAATAAAAAGAACAATAAGAAATAATGTATTAAACTATTAAAAAGGTTTCTTATTTCTCCATATTTTGCTCAGTGACATGAATAAATCCTAAATTTGATCGTTTCTCCCTGGGATTTGTCCTTGCACTGAGTGAGCAGCACATCTCATTGTCTTTTAGAAGTCAAACCCCGTTTGCCGCGGAGACGTGTTGCACTTCGGTGTCACGACCATTTTCAAGGCACATCCCACTGTCATCGAACAATGATAAAAAGCCCCCGTATTGACCGGCTCCACACTAAATCTTGGTAAAGAGCACTTAGCTCCCCTGTGCAAGCCGCAGAGCGAATACCTGTCAATGGCCATCAGTGAACACTTTCATCCTCTGGCTCCTCTCCATATGTTAGCCACTGCCTCGAAGCGTTTGTGCATTTAGGGAGCCACGCTGTTCTCTTTACCCTCTGCCCCATTTGCCTTGCCTTATTGCTGTTCTGTTTTCGCTTTTCTTTTTACTCCCACACTCGGTTTGTAGTAGCCTGACCACAGTGTGTGAATTTGTGCGTGTGTGAGTTGAAGCCTGTGTGAATGTGTGATACATGAAACTGAGCTCTGACAGGCAACTTTGTCCTCTCTACAGAAGGTGACGAGACGGGGGTGATGGACAGCCTGATGGAGGCCTTGCAGTCTGGAGCAGCCTTCCGTGACCGCAGGAAACGAACCCCACGCAACGGTAAGACTGCTTGTACCTGCACCTCCTCTTGCTTTACGTTTCATATTGCCTTCAAATGAATAGTTCGCCCACGAATTACGATTTTGGATGTGAAATGGAGATGTTTTGAAATATCTACCTGTTGTTATTTTTTTAATGGAAATACAAAGAATGTGCACTAGAGCTTTCTTGCTTTGAAAAGGACACAAAAGCAGCTTCAGTTTTTGCCTGTTCCTGTTGTGTGACTTCAAAAGATGTATAATGCACCATTCAAATGAAATACTTTAATGATACTTTAATGGTGCTGTTGCATTTTTTTAAAACATGAATGCATTTCATATGTTTAGTATTTTATGATCACCAAGGCTGCATTTATCTATTTAAAAATACAGTTAAAGCTATAATATTGTGACATTTCTTTTTTTGTTTTTAAATTGTAACATATTTTGTGATGTCACAGCTGTATTTTCAGCAGCCGTTATTAGTCTATATTATTAGTCTTATTAGCCATTATCAGTGTTATTTTAGTGCTATTTCAGTAATACATTTAGTTTTTTTTTTTTTTTTACTATGGTACATTTTTAAGTTACGTCAAGTAAAAAATTGTATAATCAAAAATAGCAATAATAATAATAAATATCCCCACGTCATATAAATAAATATCCCCATAATAATAAATAACATGTCCAACGTTTGACTTTTGAACAGTAGTGTACTTTCTTCAAAAAATATCTCAATAACAAAATGTCATTCATTGTTTGTTGTGAAAAAGACAAAATATTATATTTTTTGGGTGAACTATCATTCTATCAACTATCATATTACAGCAACATAATACCCAAAGTAACACTTGTCAAATTTGGCTCAGTTTATTGCTTTTCTCTAGGTCTTTGCCTCGAAACTGTTTTTATATTGGATTCATTGCCACATTACCATTCATAAGTCACTGATTACAGAAATTGATTGTAGACTCTGGGTCCTTGGAGGATAGTTTAACATAATCTTAATGTTAACGTATTCCATCCTGCCATGATGAATTGCTCTGACCCAAGGGAGGAGAAGCGGACCACCTGCTGTAGGTGCTACGTCGAATTGAAATGCCAAGGACGGGCAGACAAGTGTCTATAACTGCTGTAGAACAGCCTCGTACGATGGCCCCAATAAGTCACTCTTTTCCCAAAGTCCTTGTCCGTGCATGCTTACAGTGCATAAACCCATTTGTGTCATTAGAAATCCTCCTGGGATGTAGTGAGATATATGTTGTGTACAGACTGACAAAAAAAAAACTTCAGCATCATTAGAAAAGCCAGGTAAGAAAAACATGCCAAAAGACATCAGGAGGAAATGCGTGGGGGAAACTTTAGATCGCCACATCAGTGTACCTCATCTCCATATACCAGCATGCTCAGCAGCTCTGATTTGTCCCTACTCTGTTTTTCTGGCTTTACTTCTTCTCGTCTTGCAAAAAAAAAAAAATCTTCCCATGATCCCTTGTGTCAGTACGGAGGTCTAATAAGAGGGCATGAATAAGTAAGGTGTCATGCTGTATCAAACCTGTCTCCCACTCAGCGGGGCTACGAGGCCCCCAAGTGCTGCCCCCTGACAGAGCCTGCCAACCAGCTGCCGCCAGGAAGAGAGCCGCATGCTCAGAGCTCACCTACTCCATCCAGCTCTGTGGCCCAGTCTCCCTGACATCTGTTTGAATAAGACTGACATTTAGGAGAGAAGCGAGTGTGTAGATTAAACCTCACCAGTGCTCTTTCTCTCTCTCTTCTGTCTCATACTCAGTCTCTTTCTCTCCACTCGCTTTCTTGTGCTGAGTGTCGCTCGTTCTCTCTCTCTTTTTCTTTTTCTGATGAGTGTGTGGGCTGAGGTTTGACAACACTGAGAGTTTCAGAGTGGATAATTGGTTACGAACTCCTGAAATACCTCTTGTTTGACGTCTCTCCCTCTTTTTTTTCTCTCTCTCTCTCCCTCTCTCTCTCTCTCTCTCTCCCTCTCTCTCTCTCTCTCTTTTTTCTGTCTGTCAATTTCCACTTCGTCATTGTTGCAGGTGATCAAAGCCCTTCCTGTTCTGCACCTCGGTGGCCGGGTGCTAACCATGGTAACAAAATGAACCTGTGTTTACCCCACTCGCCCTGCTGTTCTCCCTATAACACTTGCTTATTGCCTGGACTTGAGAAAACATTTTGGTCGAACTCTAAACAAACTAAACTGAGCTCCACAACTGGATTTGTACAGATAGCTTTCTCTCTTAGGCTTTGTCCAGACATTTTTTCCCTGACATTTTCAACTCATTTAATGGATTGTAGTATGAACACCCAAATCAAAATATGCACATTTTGGAAAGGTTTATTTTTTTCAATAAAATAAAATATCCAAAATTGTTCTAACCACAAAATGAGTGGTGTAGTTGAACCGCACAATGACAAGTTAAAATCACAAGTAGTATAAAAAAAAGTCAATTTGTTTGTGACTTGGTCCATAAAGAGAAAAATGCCCTCTTAAATACAAAACATTTTTGAATACATTTGGTTATTTTTTTTTAATGTTAACAAATATGTGTAAAATGCCTTTGGAGTTTTATTAATTAACAATAATTTTCCAGCTCCTCTCCTTGGTATACAAAAATAAGACATTAAATTTAATGAGTAAAAAGCCAAAATTAGTGAACTTAGATATAGCTTTTGAAGATCTTTTATAATAGACATGAGCAGAGGAAACACTTGTCTGAACTGTCTGATTTAATTATTTTTTTTTTCATTTAATTAAATTATTTAATAATTTAAAGAATAGTTGTGTTTAAAGAATAAATTTGATCAAATAAATCTGATCAGCGCAGTGTGAACAAAGCCTTGGAAATATTTGACTCCCAATAAGGTTTCCATCAGTGCATTGATTTGAGCATTATCTAAAAGAGTGTGATGGGTTGTTTAGAGGAAATCAGCTTTTGATCTGGGAGTGCAGTCATTACTCTCCAGTAGTCGGAGCTCAGACTAGTTTCTCCTGTTTCTAGCCATCCTACTGTAGATGACCTAACTAGCGCACCCTTGCAGTGATGAAGCATGGCAGCACGTCCACGCCTGAGATAGGCGAATAGAAATGATCTGTCTGAAGGGTCATTGCTTTCCTTAATTCCCATTCATGGATTTTTTTTTCCCCCTCTCTCTCTCTTTACTCTCTAATGCTTGCCATTCTGTTTAAGTGTCATCCTATGCACAGAGCCCAAAAGTGCTCACTTTTTAATAGATTCTAGCCTTTCTTTGCCCTGGCCTACTTTAGAACCGCTGTGACAGAGTCTGTGAGGGTCTTTAAAGTGTGTAAACCAGTTTCTTATATTCTATATGCTTGAAATGACTTGTTAATGTGTGCACGAAACAGATTCCCCTCACCATTATGCTTTGCACGCCTGTGAATGGCACAGCTACAGAAATGCCTGTTTAAAGCATATTCAGTACCACACTTGAGCCCTTTGGTGAATATGTACATTATTTATGATGTTAGTGAATGTGTTTTATCTTGTAGCTTTCTGCTGTTTTACTGATATGCTACATGAACCATTCGGAATATATCAGTATGAATTCAACGTCTGGATCAGCGGGGTTTGTACATGTCATAATGCTCTCGGGCTCCGGATTCAATGACCTGATCCGGAGCGTAGCTTGAAAAACTTTTGAAAGAATCAGCATTTATAATATTAAAAAGAACTGTTTCCATAAAAAGACTGGCAATAGTACTAAAATAATAATACAAATAATAATAATAGTAAAATGCATACATTTCTGACAGGCTGTTAGGCTCATGAATATCAATCACATTCATTTGAACAGATTTTTTGAAGTGTTTAGAAGTGGTGAGGTGAGTGTTAGCGAATAGGATTATTTCTTGTGCATTAATCCTGCCCACTGCCAATAGAACAAGTAGGAAGTGGCTTCTGCTTTGTCTTAAAGAATATTGTCATTTTACTGCATGAATGTAGAGTGTCAATTCTATGTAGCACGTACTGTAAGACTATTATGTACTGTAACCTTTGTCTTTCTTTTTGTGGTTATTTGAGATAAAGAGAAGAAAGGTAGCACTCTCAGTAAAGCTACTGTGAGTTTGCACCTACAGTACAAACTAGACTTTACATTACGTTTCAAATCCATTGAAATCAATGAGTGTCATGCACTATAAGGAGGTAGAAGGAAAATGTAGCTGTCCGTGGTCCAATTTTCTGTATTTCCACATCCTCGTTAATGAGCTAATCTATTTTGTTCTTGTCAGACACTGTCAAAGTGTTGTAGTGTAAAGCAATAGTATGACAACATGCAGTGAAAATGTCACTTTTGAAATTATTCTTAGCTTCTAACTAAATCAGTCATGTCTAAAATCTAACATTTATTAACCAATAGCTAAAAACGACATTAATTAGAAATGTTATTGATTTACTCACAATCTAGGTGTTCTTTAAAATTAAAATTGATTTAATAATTTAAGGCACCTTTATTTTAAACTACTGCCTCTGCTTGCAAATTTAGAAGCTATTTAGGATTTGTAGTTAAAGCAATAGTTCACCCAAAGGTACAATGGTTGTTTGGACCCCTGGGACCCCAGAAAAAAGGTGCATGTGTCTAGCAATACATGATGATTAGTAAAGGACAACATATTTTTAATTTCTCTGTGAACTATCCCTTTAAAATGCAGCTTTAGAAGAGCGAAATCCTTAAACAAAATAGCACTCCCATCATCTCCAACTGATTTAGCGATTGCCATTTAGCATTTGCAGTATAGTTGCATTAATCATGCATGTAACAATAAAGAAACCAGCCAAACATGACAAAACGCTAGGCTTACATGTTCTACTAATTAGGCTCTGAAGCATTGGTGCATTGATGTAGGTCAGCGTGCTACAGCCTTAGGGCAGCAGACTGCCTTTTTACTTGGGTAACCTGGTAACACAACCGTGAGCATGCAGCCATTTCAGCTCAGGATCAGACCCTAG
The DNA here is from genome assembly GCF_018831695.1 of Puntigrus tetrazona. Classification (NCBI taxonomy): domain Eukaryota; kingdom Metazoa; phylum Chordata; class Actinopteri; order Cypriniformes; family Cyprinidae; genus Puntigrus; species Puntigrus tetrazona. The sequence continues at coordinate 24,614,342 of NC_056712.1, read as the reverse complement.
CACTGTGCCATTGGAGATACGGTAAATAGGTAATCCATTTTAAATAGTGTCACCAATTTAAAACTCAGAGGATGAAAAAGAGGGCTGAAAGACCGATTTAATGCAGGATCCCTGGTCAGATCTGACCTATATTTTGCTGTCAGGTTTTGTAAATGCTGTCAGTATGCTTAGCTTTGCTCACTGAAAGTATAAGAAAGATGCAGTAGCTTGCACAAAAGCATGAATTGACATTGTGTTTCGGTGACTTTTTAATGGCCTTCAGTTGTTGCTTTTCAGTGTTCCACTGAAAGACTTGAGATGTTAATTCTTTGTATTGATATGTCAAATATAATTTACCTAGATTACAGACAATGCATTTAGAAACATTTCATGGTGTATTTCAAAAAAAAATGTTTGTGCTTGTGTTAGGGTTCTGCACTGATCTCAGGGGTAACCTTGAAAGTGGTATTTTGTGATGAAGGCTTCCGCTGGTCCACTCTGCACTAAAAATCTTCTTTTTGAATGCCAAGGGTACTCTAAGAGATTGTTGGATAGAGACAGGTAGCTGCTCATACATCCTTGGCATCGATTTCTCTGGTCGCAGATGAAAGCCACAGGCTGAGTAGCTCTTTCATATGGGGCATCCCAAAAGGCACATCAATCAGATTTCTGAGAGAGACAAATTTATTTATTTACTGCCTTTCCAAGTCATTAAAATCTCCAACCTTCCTTTCCTGGGCTTTCACCTTCATTCTTTCGTCCATCAAAAGTTTTCCAAGGTTCAGGGATTCCTGTTTGACTTTGATTTGTGGAGAAATGGCTTATTAAAAACAGATGCTGCGATATAATGCGTGCCAGGGTTATGGGATTTGAACCCCAGTGTCTATTCTGCCCCTGGTCTACTAGTTAATTCGCTCAGGCAGAGGAGAAAGTGAGCCTTGTATGTTTAATGAAGATTAAATTACCTATTTTCAGTCATGAAATTTTAAAAGCAGAAAAGGGATGAATCTGTGAAGTAGCAAATGAGAAAGACAGGAGGAAGACGGTAGAGAATACGAAAGCCGGACAAAGATTAAGTTTTTTTTTTTCTTTCTCCTTCCCTTCTCCTGTCACATAGTAAATGATCTCCCCATAATTTGTTCCTTACCTCTGCCTCTTAATGAAGGAAGACCTTTTTTTGTACTTCCTCCCTGTCTCTTTCCCCCATTGTTTTTGCTGTCGTTTTACTTCCAAAGGATGTGTTTATTGACAGAAACACATCCTTTGTTACCGCAATAATTAATCGGTGTTATCATATTACAAACCTGAAACTGCGATCATAAATCCCTGAGCAATTAATCCCTGATCCCAGCACTTCCTTTTTACACGCACCAAACCAACCACCTACACACTTTATCTTCACTCTCACACCCACAGCCGTTAGATAGTAGTGTTGCCTGTAACACTTTTCGCCTGACAGCTAAGATCCCCACTTCCCCAAACCTCAAGCTTTCCACTTGAGGGTGTTGATAGATGTTATTCATGTAGCTCACCCCAGGGCGCTCCTGCAGGAAGAAGGGCTAACGTGATTTGCTCAGGGCTGAAGGGACCAGAGGGTAGTGCACTCGGCGATGGCGTGGATGAGTAGATCCCAGATATCAATAAGGAGAAGTGCTGCACAGTGACGCTTTCTCGAGACTTATCACCTGCTCGTGATAGATAAGGATATTTTTCTTCAGAAGAAAGGGTGGAGCCATGTGGAACAGGGATGAGGGGCTGAGAGGCCATGGAAAATGGTGGAAAAAAAAGTTTAAATCCTAAAGTAAAGATGCATTCTGTCGAAGTTTAGATGAATCGAGAGGACTCTGTGAGGGTCATCTGTCGGTGCAGGTGAGGAACCACGATAGAGATAAAGATGAGGATTTTATGTAGCGTTTGAACAACCACGGAGCATATATCTGATGAGAGGTTTTATCGAGGCACTTAAACAAGCTGGCCGTGTGACACACATCCTTTCTTAAAGAATAAATCAGTTCTTGGTAAAATGCTACCGTCCTTTTGTGGCTCCTTTTTCCATTTCTCAATGCGTGTCGGCCTGAGCCATTTGATTTCCAACAAGAGCCTTTTGACCTCTAAAGTCTGCTAAAAAGAAACTGGTGACTGCTTGTTACCCTCACACTGAGCACACAGTATTGGCCGTGGATTCGAGGAGCTTGTGCTCTGTGTGTGTGCGCGAAGAAGGCCGGTTCGGCCCCTGGCGACAGCCCTTTCAGGAGGAAGTCAATTGCACAGCACCATAAAGGACCTCAGGCTCGGCCGCTTTTGTCCACTGCCTTCTCCCCCAGCATGAGGGGAGCTCCAATTGATGCGGCGAGTAGAGCCCAAGACTGAAACATAGGCCAAAAAAAAAAAGGCTTTCTAGTGTCACCTTTGCATTTGCTATTCTAAAGGTTTTGGTTTTTATGAGTTTATGTTTTGTTTTTACTCATTCATTTTGTTGCTTTACTCAGTCACTTGCATAAAGCGGAAACAAATAGCCCTTGTGAAAGGTCACCTTAAGTGCTAATTGTCAATACTGGATCAATTTGCCAGGGCAAATATCCCTCAGCAGCGCATAATTGAGAGTTTGATCTGATTTTAGCCCTGCATATTTTCACTACGGAATTGATTTCACTCCCGGCTTGAGATGTTCTTAATATAGTCATAACTCACTTCGGGGAAAAAGTGAAAGCTGTATCTCTCAAATCAGACCCAATGAGCTTTTTAAACACAGCCCTCACTTCTCCCATCCTTAAAATATTGGTTTGATAATACTCTGAAGGGACGTCCGCAGTCGAAAACCTCGGCAGAGTGAATTAAGCCGTAGTCATGATGAATTGGAGAGAGTGCGTTCCAATAACGATCAGTGTAGGCCTAAATAAAGCAGCGTTCAGCAGGAATTCGCTTCTGCTAGAGGAGAATAAAGGGCAACGCTAGCTTTTAATTCCCTTTTTTGGTGGTACACCTCACAATTTAACAGTGTGAGGTGTCTATTACCACAGACAAATAGCGGCTGAAGAGCGTCTGCATTTGTGTGTCCTTACTATCTGGAATCTGTCAGGTGCTGCAGTGCGAATTAATATTTTACCTTTCCATTTGCAGAGGTGGATGTGTGTAATAAGTAGGTATGGGGAATTATGGGGGTAGGTAGGCAGCTAGTACTCTTTTCACAAATGTTTTCCTGGGGAGTGACTAGTGTGCAACATGCCACCAGAACACACGTTTTGTGTTTGATTGATTCAATAGCATGTTGATGACATAGGCAAAGAATAACAGTGGCAGTCTTACAGAATTACTATCAGATTGTCAAAGTGCTCTACACGTCTTATTTTATACCTTGTGTAAGGAATATACTGTATTAATTTAAGATGGTGTAGCCTGAGAAAGAGTAAAAATATACATATGTAAAGTTGGGCAGTCAAGCTCAGTATCGTGGAAAGAAGTCTTTAACTAATAAACAGCACTGTGAAACACTATATATATATATATATATATATATATATATATATATATATATATATATATATATATATATGAAGATACCCCAGGGATGCACTCTTGTCTGCTCAAATGTGACCCGTCACAGCTGAGTGTAGAGTAAGTTTTTGGTAACTGTCCTGAGCTCCACACTGCCCCTGGTGCATTATTTTGTGTACTGCATTATTATTTGAGATCTTAGTGTGCTTCAGTTATCTTAGACAGATAGATAGACAAACAGACAGACAGATAGATAAATAGAGATGTGAGATGCCCACCCACCTTGTCAAAAGTCATAAAAATAATAGTGAAATGGTTGTTTGTAGTGTGTGTGTATATGTATATATATATATATATATAATTTATATATATATTTATATATATATATATATATATATATATATATATATATATATATATATATATATATACATTTATATAGATTTTTCACTAAAGACTGTAAGACATATTTTGTTGCTGATAGTGATAATAGGTTATGCTAGTGTAAGCTTTAGTTGTTTTTGCTTGTGCTGCCTGAGAGAGCAGACAGTTCAGAGATGTGCTGAATGGGGCAGAAGCTGATGATGGCACATAACTGTGGGGACACACCAGAAATTCCATCAGACCGGTGGCTTTCAAAGCACTGACACAGCACAAAGACACAGAGCTCCACTAACACCACCACTGCCTCTCAGTGCAGTCCTATTGAAAGAAAGAGAGAGAGAGAGAGAGAGAGAGAGAGAGTGTGTAAGTAAAAGAAAGGCAAAAAATAATGTAAGAAAAGAGACAGAACACAGTTGAGAACACAGAGAGGGCAAAATCTGGAAGCCTAGCGAGAGAGAAGAGACAGAGAAGAAATAAAGAGGAAGGGAGAGAAACAGACAGAGCTTGAATAAAGCAGAAGAGGCTTGTGTGTCTGGTCAAAAGCTGATCTCAGGGGGAATTGTGCGTGCATTTGCGTGTGTGTATGCAATCAGCAGGAATCTTCCGTCGCACAGGCACTCCCCTCAAGTGAAGCGTGATCCTGGCTGACATCGCTCCATCACTAATGCTGACGGATGCCCATTTGCCACTCGTCTCATATTTATTTATTTATCTGTTTATTTGCGTCTGGTTTATTTATTGATGGAGCTCAAAGATGTGACGGCAAATTTCCATTTGCTAAAAAAGAAGGTTGAACAGTGTGCAACATTTACACTCGAATGAACATCCACACTAAAGCTGTGCTCCACCTTTTCATTTAGATTTCAGCCATCCAAATAGCTATTCCTCTCTGGTAATGGAAAAGTGATATGGCCCATTTAGTTACTTAGCACTAATCCCACTGGTTTCGTTGCTCCAGTGCCCTTCTCTTTCCTCCTGTTCTGGCTCAGAGGAAGTTGATATGTGACTGTACGCTGTGTTCTTTTCATCTTCACCTGAAAAGCAGCAAAAGTTTTTGCTTGGTGTGTAATTTTGCACCACTAACATCACCCAAACATTTCTGCTGTCTGTCATTGGTTAGTCAAACACATAATCCTCCAGAAAACTCGCATCACTGCTGTTGCTCAAAAAAACATAGCAAAGTTTTGATAGCGTGCTTAAATTTTCATGGGAATCGACCTACGAATGTCTCACTTACAGTCTATGCATACTAATCTGGAATAGCAGAGTACTTTAGCATCAAAAAATCATACACATCACCTTTAAAAGTTTAATATGCGCTTAAAAGTACATCAAACTGGAGTCAATGATCATGGAGATATCTTATGCTCTCTATTACCTCCCTAGAGCTAATCATATCTAGGTTTTCTCATCTCTACAGTGATGCAATGTGTGTGCAACATGTGTCATTGTAATTGTTTTTCATTTTCACAACATCCGCAACATTTACTCTCCTTAGAAGGAAGGCTCACCCACACGATATTAGTCTTCACGCAGCCATATTGGAGCTCTTAAAGAGCAAATGAAATGACACCTCCACGCTTTTACCAAGCACCCAAGAGCCTGTGAAATGTATCTTGTGCTTTTTCTAGACACATTAGACAAATTTAGACTTGATGTTGTGTGGAAATTAACCTGAAGTCACTTAGTAAGAATGTTACACGGGTGCATAGTTCATAGTACCCTTAAAAGGGAATATTTTTCCATGCATCAAACCTGGCCTAAGATGTCAAAATTAATATATTAACACTTAAAACAGTCTAAATAAGCTGACACGTACCCTCAAAGTCTAGGCTATGTTTTTTTTTTGTTTGTTTGTTTTTTTTTTTTTTAAATCGTTCCCAGAAGCATGTAGTTTGTTGTATTTCCCTTGAATCTATAGTGCTATGCTAAGGGTAATATTGTGATGTGTTTCCCGACCCAAGTGGTGTTGACATTAACAATGTTTACAGCGGTTCTGTTCTAAAGTGAACCTCATGCATAAACACTATGCAAAATTATAATGCAGAAATGTTGCAGCTACATTTGCCCCTAGTTGAGAGGAAAGAAAACAGAGTCAGATTACTCCCCAGCAAGGGATAAATGCACATGTAACATTTATCTGCCGTTTTCTGTTTGTGAGTAAATGTTTAAGAGCATAAGTGTCAGTGAACTGCAGACACGGTAATTGATCAAGAGAAGTTCCACTCCAACGGGGGCGTCCAAGTGCTCTCTGGAATTGCAAATGAGCTTTTATTTTATTCAAATTCAATTTCATTAATGTTCTTGCAGACCATGACGTTTTCAAGTAGGTCAAGAGGTTCCCACTAAGTAGTCTGAATTTGTTTAACAGGCCACGGAGGTTAGTAAGAGGATACAAGCTGGCATGGTTTCAACCCCCCCAGTAAGTGATCTCAGAGCCCCGAGCTGGACTTATGCTAAATACATAGCTATGGGTGAATATCCTCAGTAATCAAAGGTTATGAGTTTCAGCCGGTGTTTATCATTGTGCCTCAGTTTTGGCATTGTGAACTCGCTGACTTGATAATCTACTCGCTGAATGACCAGTTGAATATTTGGAGTACCAAGTCACTATTTATTTGTGCTAAGTAGAATATAAACTCAGCATTAAACCAGTGAGATGGTTTGATATCCATGCTTTTGAACAGCATAAACCACAAACAGAACGCCGTCTCGTTTGTTCTAAAATTCAAAGGGGCGTAAACAAGAAAGATAACAACTGCAGCAAACCTCCACAAGACACCTTTGGTATTCATGAATTCCATAAATTACTATGTTGTGTGGCTCCCCCGAAAGAGATGACTAATGTGTGGGTTTAAAAATAGACGGCGGGCTTGAACAAACCCATTCTCCTGAAAGGCCGGATTACGTAGCTTGGATGTGTGCGTGAGGCCATTGTGCTACAGGAACACAAGTCAGGGGGTTCTCGGACAGTGAATCAACCAGAATCGGTGTGGCTAAGTAACCTTTCTGCCCCAGAGGGGAAAATAACTGCAGGATGAAGCGATGCACTACATTACCCCAACTACAGAGCTCTTTTCCCAGCAGATGTGCTTTCTTCATTGGGTCAGGTCACCTTTTTCCCCATAGTCCTGCACAATGGCTGAGGAATGAGGAGGTTGCGCCCGCTGAGAAATGTGTGCTTGCTGTTTAGTAGGGCACAACGGTCTCTGTATGTGACGTGTCAACCTGGAGGCAGCGGCGGCACTTGAGAAAAGCGCTGTTAATCGAACTCATGCCCTCCGTCATCCTCTGTGACAGGTATAAACACGCATACAAACACTCCAAGTAATGCTCATTTGCACCTCGCATACGTTTTGATTAGCTTAAAAGCATGTAAAAATCTCTGGAGCTGCATGTTGTAAACTTGAGTTTTAAAGGCATATCTTATTCCGTCTTAGATGTTTTCATTAATATGTTTACAGTTGTGCTAACCGTCTGTCTGAAGGGTGGATTTTTCTTATGCCTATTGTAAAACTTTTATGACTGTCGATAAGGCTGATGGGCCAGTTATTCATTTTTTACGGGATCTTTTAGAAACAGAATAGATGGTTCGTGCTTATAAATCCTAAATAATTGAAGAAAGGAAACGGTCGGTGAAAGGGGGCTTTTATTGAAGGCGATGCCTTTGGTGCACAAAGCCATGAGAGTTATTAGCTTCATGCCACGTCTTTTCCCCTCATTCATTTAAATTCACTCTGTACACACTCACACAACTTGTCTTCCATTCGTTCCCATGTTCGTACCAGTATATCATTCCTTAGAGTGGGCATTGGCTTCGTCACAATAAAGAGAGAATATTTTTGTGGTGCCTTAGACCCCCAGTGATTCGCTCTATCAGTCGCCATGCTTTCTGGCTGTGCAGTGGAGCAAACCCTTACTAAAGAAGAGCCCCTGCTCTCATGTGTGTTACATTAATTATATCAAGATCTGACATCTGACCCAAACGTTCACTTAGCATGTCTGCTGTGCCCTGACCTATTTAAATGGCCGATCAGTCACCCGGACAATGGCGAACGAGGCGCTGACAATGACTGATATTGTAATTGAAAAGCGGCGATGTTTTACAGCGTGCATTTTGTTTATGTATCACTATTTGCAGAGCTGCCAATGAGGAACGAGCTTTCAGATCTAATAAATTGGAGCCAAGTGCCCTCCACCCTCAACCGTCCCGCTGTTGTCAGTCATCTCCCCTCATAATAGGAAAGCGGGCCTCTACAATAATTGCTTTGATGGTCCAGCCTGAACAAATCACTTCTGGGCATAGAAAGAGGCCTTGGAGATGGCAGCCAGAGAGAAAAGGTGGGAATAAATTAAAGCACTTTGCGTTCCTTAGGGGCATGTGTCCCAGATTTCTTCAAAGAATAAAAAAAATATAGAGTAGGGGGGAAATATGCTTCATTCTTTGCTTTAGGAATAAATGTAGCAATAAATGCAGCAATACACATCTACCGGCCATCATATTGAAATGGGTTATTCACAAAGAGACAAAAGACACTACATAGTTAACTGACATGTGAAGAAAGGGGGATTTGAGTGGAAATAATCTGATTTTGAACGGAGCTCGCTTTAAAGAAGTACTTCTGGTTGGCTCTTTGTGCGCCAACAAAAGTTTCTCTCTCTAAATAGAAGGCTTTGAATGTTTTAAGGCTTGTGAAAGGGGGACTAGTGGATGTTCCAGGCTAAACTTTGCCAAGGGCCCCGCTGCTAGGCCTTAGTCCAGGATTAGGCCTGGGCCATTAAGATACCCTTGGGATAGGACTAAGATGGATTGACACTGATGTCCATTTTGTGTCTTCAGTGCCTGATCTTAGTGGAAGATCTGAAAGGGGTTGTCACAAAGGACACAAAAAAACAACAAAAAACATTTAGTTTATTGGCAACAAAAGTGTTTTTTTAGTATAAAATTTTTGTTTTTGTTTTTTTAACTTAATTTGTTCCTAAATGTTTTGCTCGGTGTCATATGATTTTACCGAAATCATTGTAAAATACTGAATTGGTGCTAAGTTATTATCAATTATTATTGGTACTCGCTTATTAATAATGGTTGTTACTGTTATCAGTGTTGTTATTTTGTGGAAATTTGAATGATGAATAAAGAACAGCATTCATTTGAAAAATAAATCTTTTTTTAGCTTTAGCATAAACATTGATCATAATTGAAAATGTTTCTTGAGCACCAAATCAACATATATTATAATTCCTGTTTTATATGCTATAATTATATTTTACAAGCTGACATTGTGGCAGTGAGTCTTGCGTGGAAGTGAACAACTTTTTTTGTTAGAAAAAGTGAAACTATCACATAAAGCCATAATCAACTAGTGTGTTTGAAAATTACATCTAAGAATAGCTCTAGAGTGGAGATTGAGCGAACTGAGAAGCATTGTTCAAAATGGGCGGAGGAGTTTTCACATTGCGGCGAGATGCCGGTGCATAGGGCAAACTCTATAAAAGTTTCACACATGACCTCTTAATTACAGCTGCTGGGTTCAGTGTGCATGGCATCATCAATCCACGGCACCACACAATGCCGCCTCCCTCTGCCTCCGGCACAGCGTGCGAATGTCAACCAGAATGACTTGACTTCCCAGGGGCAGAATTGTTTCCCAAGCTCTGGAGGCACGCCCCTCTTTAGTTCCAGCAGTGCTCCCACCACCCCCCATCCCAACACTGACTGTTTGCTTTTGCTTTTTTACCCTTATTTTTTCCGACCCCTTTCCCACCGATGGTCCATTACAGTTTTTTTGGAAGTGCAGGTGCTGCCTGCATCCTGCCTTTTTAAGAGTAACTAATCAACAGGTAAAACAAATGTTTAAAAAATAATAATAATAACTGAATTGTTCACATACAGCTACTACATTTTCAGTAGAAATTAACATTAAGTTAATATGTTTTGTACTGTCAGCTAACCAAGACCGAGTTTTTGAAATGCTGTCTTTGCTGTTTACTAGTATAAAATATTGTCAATTGGCCGATGCTAATTTACATCTAATTTACATTCATTATTATTTTGATATCGTTTAATAATTTTAATTTTACTTTCAGTTGTGCTGACATGACTTCATTGTACCACAGACTGGGAGAAGGGAAAGACTTTCAATTGTGTTTTTCAGTTAATACATTTAAATAAAGAGGAATGTAACTTTTATTAGGTATTTAAGTATAATAGTAACTTAAATATAGAGTACCTGTCAACTTTTTCAGTGGGCTTGATTCTGTAAGTATTGTACCCATGCATTTAAATCTTTATTTTAGAGTTATTTGCAATGAATGAGACAAAGTTATCAACTTTTTACAGGAAAATTTTACAAAGGTGCAAGACTGTGTAACTGTATGAGGAAAATAACTATTGCTTGTCAGTTCTCTGGCATGTGATGATTTCTTTTTTAGAATCATGAGCAATGTACTTTTTCATCAGGAGTGCCACTGTTAAGCCATTATTTAAAAGCCCTTCTTTTAAATATAACCTAATACCATGGACTGACCTCGTAGAACAGTAGTTTTGTGTGTAAGTAGTATGCTATAACTATTGTTCAATATGAAATGGGATTTTTTTTTAACTTCTGCACTCCACTGAGGTGTAAATGTAACAAGTGTTGCACTATTTTTTTCACTTGAGAATGTAATATGATTCCATAACAATGACACGGGTAATAAAAACCTTGTCCACATCATTATCGATTGTCACTGAAGAAATGTTAAAAACTTAATGAAGAGCTGCATCACTCTCAGGGCCCCTCTTCATCAGTACGCAAGCCTCATTTCCTCTTTTGACTAATCATTGCAGCATCTGTCTCGGCTGTCAATTACAGATATGCCCTTAAGGGTGAGGTGTGATCATATCTTTTTGCATCATAATTCTGTCTCATCCTGGTTTCAGACTTACTTTCCACTGTCATTCTTTGTTAAGAAAACAGCTAACAAGTGTAGCCACATCGCAGCATTTCCCGTGAAATAGAAAAATCTGATTTAGCATGTAGATGCTCAATTAAGGCAGCGCAGCATCTCGCAGCAAAGGACAAGCTGTGTCTCCAGACGCTGAAGCAGCCATGTGTCTCAGGTAAACGTCGAAGCCTTTGCCTCTCCCCATCCATAATTAACTTTCTCCTCCATAATTCAGTTCTTTTCTCCTCTATCCTGTGATACGACATCACTCCATGCTAGTTAGCTGAGCAGACGCGTGTGCCCGATCCCCATGACATCCCGCTGACACACTTCTCCAAACCCGTGACCGTTGTGGTGGAGAGGAGTGCTATGGGGTTAAAACCAGACCACATCTGTTGTCGTCTCACATGGTCTATTATGTCCATGCGGTCGAGAACTGTCTTACATGGCCTTCACTGAGTTGCATCATAATAAAGCCTGAAGGCTGTGAGGAAGTAAAGGAGTAGTTCAACTAAAAATGTAAATTACGGCATATTTTACTCACCCCCAAATCAGATATATATGGTCAAGTACTGTGTTGGAAAACTAACCTATACGCCTTTGGGGGTTATCATATGTCCTCTGAAGCATATTGATGGGTTTTTGTACAGTAACAATATTTTTTTGTTATAACGTAAATACCTCCTCTCAGGGATGCGCATACGGCTGTTGCCGGAAGTCAGTTTTTTAGGTTATAATTTTAAAACTAGAAATATTTGTGTTACAAAAACCCATCGATCTGCTTCAGAGGACATGCGAGTACCACCTGAAGGCATATTGGTTAGTTTTCGATCACAGTACTTGCCAATATATAATTGATTTATGAAACTTCAAAATCATGGTCACCATCCACCAGCATTACCAAGCTTGGAAGAGCCAAGATAAATTAAAACCCAGACTGTGTTCATCTGAAATAAGTATGTCATATACATCAAGGATGGCTTGGGGGTGAGTAAAATATGCCATAGTTTTCATTTTTGGGTGAACTATTCCTTTAATAAGTTCCGATTTTGTGTGAGTATATATATCACGTGACGAAGAAAGATCAGAGCCCTCAGATGCCTGGCCTAGGAGAAGAGTTTTAATTGGCCTGCTTCTGTTGAGCAGCAAATTGAATAAATTGGAATTAGTGGAGACTTAACCTGGCCTTGCTAATGTAGGATGTTGTCCATGATTCAGAGAGAGCGATAGAGAGAGTGAGCAAGCTGAATAGCTGTAGAATACTCAAGACCATACATCATTGTCATCGCACCTTCTCTCTTCACTGCCAGCTTATTTACTGCCCATGGCTGAGGTTTAGAGAGACAGAAAAGAGAGATGGACCTCTCTTTCCACAGCTTGTTCTGCTGCTGTTTTTTTTTTTTAGGTTAATTTGTGGCACAGTTCCTAGGTGGATACATCTCTTGTATTTATTTATTTATTCATGTCTTTTTTTCTTTTTCTTTTTTTTTTTGTTGTAACACCTCAAATGGTAGATTTCACACATGCGTGTCTTGATTAAACCCAAGCATGTTGATTGTACCACTTAGAACCAGAGGGGGGGTTAACTTCCACATTTCCGTATAGTATTTGCTTCACTTTGAATCAACGAATCGTTCTTTGTCAGTGTGATAAATATCACACATTGTCAGTTACAGTGAGACATTTTCAAACACAGCTGACAGGCACAGGGTCCTCCAGTGTTATGTTGGTGAGCTTTTATAGCATCTTTCAGACAGTCGTCACGACCCAAAAAATAGCTCTAGTATCTATATTTTTTCATCACGTTCACCTTGAAGCTTCTGTTGCACAAATTGAGCATACCAGCCAACCCATGTGTCAGCCCTGGAGAGAACAAACTGTTGATACTAGCCTTTTTTTCCACGGCTGACAACCTGTTGTTTTTGGCAAAATCTGATAAGGTGAAGGCAGTGGCTCAGTGTGACACTGTTGCTACAGTGTTGCACCTTTGGTGCTTCTGAAAATGTAAGAAAATTTGCTTTACTCGCTTTAAAGATGCTTGTCCTTTTCTGGGTCATGTCATTTGCATAGGCAGTGTTTAGGACAGGTTATGAAGCATTCTTGATTCACATGCAAATTCAGTGGTTATCGGCTGCAGGAGCTGATGAACAATGGGGTGTTCAAAACATACGGCCCACAAGAGGAAATGAAAGTCCGCCTTTTTCAGCTCTGCTGATTCCATTATAGACACTATTATTGGCTTAGAATGGCAACATCTATTATCTGAAGCCATTTTATTGGACAGGGATAGTCTTTTATTAATGCCAGCATTAATCAAAGAAACCCCACTGCAACTTGATGATGCCCTGATCCTCTTTCAAGTAGATGATGTGACAATGCAAGGTCACTCCTTCCTGTCATGTGGTTGTCACTTCCTCTAACCCCAACCCAGAGAGCGCACAATTATTAGGTACAGTTGTCATTCAGGAGTAAACAGGAAGTGAACTCTTTGCCAAAGGCAGTGATTCTTAGAATGGCATCACCTCAGTCGCTTTTATCCACTCTTGCATCTTTTTATAGGGACGTTTGTGAGGCTTTTATCCAAGCAAAGTTGAGAATGCTTACCCTCTATTTTAGTCGCCCCCTCATCGAAGTTGACATACAGTTCACTAATTGCACTGGCAGTTACCCTGAAGCAGCCTGGGATATAGTACCTTTTCTCAAGCGTACAGGCTTGTGATGTCAAACCACTTGAAACTGAACCTGCAACCTTTGAGATCAAGCCCAGATATTCAAACGCGATGTTTCCACCAAGGCCGAATAGGAATTTACTGGATGCCACAGAAATACAGCATTTATAAAACGCAATCTCAATTTAATTCTAAACGATAGATAGATAGATAGATAGATAGATAGATAGATAGATAGATAGATAGATAGATAGATAGATAGCGATTTGACGGATTGATTGATTCTTAGAAAACCACTGAAATCCGTCTATGTAATGAGTATTATAGGTCTTTCCTATCTGTTTTGCATCTTTCCTTTAAATGTCACAACATTTGTGATGATCAGTATTCATAGTGTGAATGTAAGGAATTTATAGTGTGTATAAATGAGAAAGTGGAGCAGTTTTTCGCAGTGAGCTAAGAATAGAGTAGAGCCTGTGGCAGAGGGCAGGAAGGGGAGGAGGAGGAGAGCAACTGGAGTGTTTGAATAAGAAGCCTTGTCAATTAAATGCTAATAGAAAGCTCTGGGGAGATGCTGTTGTGTTCTCACAGGTAATGTCTGTTTTCTCTCTCTCTCTAGTCCCTCATGGTTTCTGATTTCATCTCAACAGGAATTTATAATGCCCTGTAAAGTTTACAGCATGCTGTTGTCCACCGTCTCACCTCCTTATTCAGTCGAGTAGCTGCACACCCAGATATGGAGGAGTCAGGAATCATAAAAATGATTATATATTCTACGATGCCATAATGTTTATTCTTTTCCTCCCTTGGCTCTGGTTACGGTGGATAATTTTAGTGTATATTCAGTTTTGGTTGAAGGATGAAGACGGTCAGAAACCCCCCCCCCTTCCATGTCTAACAGACCCTACATAATGACATGAATAAATATATGCGCGCAATCTGCTGAGTAAATATGCCATTTTCACTGCTTAAGGGGAGGAACATCTTTTTCTCATGGTTAAGATTGCATCTAAAAATAAAAATGAATGATATGTGCTTGAGTCTGAAGTTGTTCATACATATACCCAAATTGTACATCAGGATGCCTATGACAGCATCAAGGGGTTGAATCGTGTTTAGAAAAAATGTTTTTAGTTGCCCATCATTTGAATGACAGCTCTGTTTGATTGGAAAGATCTAATCCTAAAGTACTAATTTACTTGATGTTGACGGCTTGATGGCTCGAGCAGACATCAAAGGAGGAAGCAAAAATTCCAAGTTACATGAAAACTAACAACTCCTTCCTGCGCCAGCAGTCAAGAGTCTAGCTTTTTAAGAATGCGTGTTGCCAAAATAAAGCTAATTGGTTCTGCTCAGGGCCAAGTGGATAGCTCAAAAAGAGTTTACAGTGCCTCATGGTCGACAAGTTGACACATTCCGTTCTCATGGAAAATATGGCTTTGTGAGATTATGTCTATTTCCGTGCAATGTTCCATTTGCAGGGGCTCAATTCGCCAGGCCCTTCACCTCTGCGGCTTAGCCTTAATCTTCATTTAACCAGAGCCCAGCAGAGAGGCTGATCACCATTTTTAGATTTTCAAGCATTTATTTAATTCTTTATTTTAATGTTTTCCATGTGGCAGCTAGAGAATAGACAAAGGTATGCTGTTATTAGAGAGGCATACCATTGTGAAATATTTGAATTGTTCGACCATTTTAGAATTAAGATAAATGTTTAAGGGTGCACTCAGTATTTTATTTTCACAGTTTACCTGTGAAGAAATTTCAAATAAAAAAATAAATAAGTAATTAAATCATGTTTCTTTCACATATTCTAAGTGCAGCAGGTTGCCTTATGGGAGGTGCTAAGTGTTTTACCTTATCACTTTCATATCTGGATGAAAAAAAAATTCTTTTTAGTTGTGATAATGCCTCAGACCCTATCACATTCACACTGGTATGCCTCACATGTTACTGTAAATACCCATGTTTTTTTATTATCATTTTTTTGTTGTGCTTTATCCCTCAAGTACACAATGAAATGTTTTAAGCTTAACTGTGTCTTACTCATTAAAACAAACTATTTGTGAAAAAGAAACATGTAATGATTTTGATACATTGTATTTTTACTGTATATGGACAGTTGAATGCATACTGTACTGAGGGTGGGAAATGGTACATTTTAGCTCTTCACATAGAACTAGGATTTTATGCTGTTCTGAGTACCTGTTTCATATTTGTGGCTTACTCAGCCGATTTACCAGGCTCTTTAGAGGAAAGCTCATTTCCGGCCATGTCTCTACACGGTTCATTCCTTCCGCTGTCATTTTTAGTGACACGAGTAAACCTCAGGAGTCCAGTCTCCCTCCAGCCCATATGTAGGCCTGTGATTGTATGAATAATCTCCAGGTCCCATATGGCTGAATGTCCTGGTGTATTTGATCAGAGCAGTGATGAAGGGGTGCAGGCGTCACAGTGCGTTTGTTCTGCCATGTTTGTCGCACGCTCCCGTGGCATGCCTTCGCTGGGCAGACGCTCGCAATTTACCTCGTCAGGAGCGTGTGGGTGCCCACCGCACGCCCCGCTGGCGCAGCGACTTGTAAACAGATCAGAGCATGGGCCGCAAAGCAGTCTTCCTGTGCCATGCTCCCCTGACTCACCCCTTCCTCAGCAATCACGAGCAACACTACTGTCATTTATAAACTTTTAATATCTGCTCCTGTGGGTAATGGCTAATTTCTCCCAGCACATGGCTCTTCATTAAAACTTGATTTCTGTCAGAGAGGATCCCTATCACATTAGCTCCAGTCACTTGGATGGGTATAGGTTTTATTCATTTATTTATTTTTATTTAATCTGCTGTGCAATTTCTATTTTTAATCACACCACAGCCGTTGACTGGCTGGAAGATCCATCTCTCTCTCTCTCTCTCTCTCTCTCTCTCTCTCTCTCTCTCTGTCTCTGTCTCTGTCTCTCTCTGTGTCTCTCCTGCTCAGCTCCATTTATTTTCCTCCCCTTTTTGTCTCATGTGTGTTGCTCTATGCTAATAACACTGTTCAGGGGCCTATAGCAAGAAGGAAATTATTGATAAAGTAAGGATAAAGTGTGAAACAGCATCATGAAATTTATCAATTTGGATTGGCGTGTAGCTAGTGTGCTCAGAGAGTGGCTCACTTCGCTGGCACTTAGCTGCTAGTTTAGCGCTTCAAGATGAGAAAAATCAATGCGCTTCCAGCAGTTTTTTCTCTCCCTTTTCAGTCTGTTCTTTCAGGAACATGAAAGGCTTTCCATGTTCACCTGCTCCTCTTATTGTATTCCTTGAGACAACCACTCTTATTGGTGTTTTTTTTTCATTTTTATCCTCTGATAAAGAAGATCAATGTTTTCTTTTCTTCTCCTGCTATGAGAGTGCCTTCTGAAACTCGCTGAAATTTTCTGTTGCCGACCGGCAGTGACATCATCGGCAGGTCTTGTGCAGATCCCCTGCAATTACTCCGACTCGGGCCAGGCTGCGCCTGCAGCAGCAGCAGCAGCAGCAATCATTAGCTCCATCATTACAGATGCTGAGGGAGGATGAGCCTTGCTTAACACAACCACAGCCTGGCTCTCACCCTTGCTCGCAAGGTCAGCCCAGGTCGACAACATGCGATGAGTGAGTTTGTGTGTGTTTGCGGTGCCGGTGCTGGGTAGCAGGCTTGTTGTACTGACCCTTCCACCTCCTCGCAGCCTGTGTCTTGGTTTTCTCTCTCCCTCTCACTTTTGCATGCCTTTCGTTGGCAAGAAATCAACATTAATGAAGCTCTTGCATCTCAGGGTTCACTCAGGGTTCCTGCACAGCTATATCAGACCATGTGTTTGTTTGTGTCTTTAGCTCTGAGCCGAGAGACCCGTCGCTAGTGTTTTATCAGGCGAACATGCAGGTTGTTAAGGATCAGCCTTGCTACAGCAGTAAATTACTTTCGTGTTGACAGGGCGGACATGGCTCACATTCTCAACTTATTCATTAGGGCCGTGAAGAGGATTCAGTTCTACTTTCTCCATCTCTGCAGCCAATGGCGGGAAAGGTATGGGAATTATCCCGCATGAGAGACCAGTGGAGGAAGTAGAGGAGTAGCAATCTCTGCCAACAGTGACATTTTCCACTGTCTGTATATAGAGCATCTGTTCCACAGTGAATGAGGTTGCACTTTCGGATCTTATTTTAAGCCACATAGGACGCTGTTGTGTGGCAGTGTTGTGTGTAACACAATTATTTTGAGTCAAACTTGGAGCCTTGGCAGCAACATTGCAGTGGAATGAGTAGCTTTCTGTAATACAAAGAAACCTAGTTGCGTGTTTATGTGTGTGCGTAGGCCGCTTGGGGTAGTGTGTTAACCAGAAGAGCAGCCGGTCCACCAGATGTTCCTTCCCTCAGTGGACTTGTCACAGAGGGACCTTTAGTCTCTTACCTGCTCCCTGCTCTAGACCTTCTGCACTGGAGGTTTGCTCTGCCCTCTTTTCAGTCCTGAACTTCTCAGGTCTGACTGATCACTGTCCAGCTACTTGACCGAAGGGTCATGTAATTTATTCTTTCAGATACATATTTATATATATATATATATATATATATATATATATATATATATATATATATATATATATATATATATATATATATATATATATATATATATATATATATATATATATATATATATTTTTTTTTTTTTTTTTTTTTTTTTTTTTTTATGTGGTATTTTATTTGTGGTTGTTTTATAAATTCTGAATGGCACAGGAATAAATGATGAAAGTCTTTTATTGTCCAACACCCCTTGCTAAAATGTATTAAAATGTAACTATACAAGTTACAACTGTGCCGCAGTTGTTGCAAAAAAAACAGGGTACATGTAAACAAATAAGATTTTTTTCATATATATGTTGATGCCTTGCATGCATCTGAAGGTGAGCGTCACTGCTTCCCAAATGATTTATGAGGCAAGCATGAGTTCTGGATGGAAAGGTCAAATCTCATGCAAGTCATTGAGAATTCTTATGATTAACATGAAAATCACTGTGCGACAGTATTGCTATAAGGTTGAATAACTTTAACTCTTACAATGCTGTATATTGTAGTAATTTACTGCACTTTTAGATAAAACGATAACTTTCAAGACAACTTCCATCTTAGAATGTTGCCAGATTATGCCATTTTATTTATTTATTTATTTATATTCCTGAATTCCAAATTACAGTTTGTTCACTGGATGACCATGCTGAGGAAAATGTCTTTGCTTTTGTAAATATTTGTGTTTACAACATGAAGTTACTGCATTTTATTGAGAATAAAAAAAATTCTCTCCACAGGCCATCAATCGTTCGGCTATTTGTAAACATAAACTTGTAACAATTTACACTTATTTTGAATGATGACCTTTCTTTTTGTACAGCATAGTATGAAAAAAACGGAAATGGTTGAACAGACAAAGAGGACAAGAGAAGGGGGAGGAAAGGGTGTCGATTTTCAAACCAGTTCAGGGCATTTTGACACATTCGTATGACTTTTAAAATGTACGTGAAGAGCCCTCTCCCAGTCTTTTTGGAACACAAATAGCTCCCCTCCACAAAAGAAAGCGAAATGAGGTACGAATTGCTGGTAAATTATTTCCTGTTCTTGGATAATAGGCTACCTTGTGTGGCCTTTGATTTTCTTTCTTTTTGTCTCCTTCCCTCTGTGTTTATTCAGCCATCTCTCAGCAACTCTGCTGGAATCCATATTGATAGCTGTCAGGCGGTGTTGCCGGGCAGCAGGGAAAGGGGGCTGTGAAAGTAGGGGAAGGGGAGATGTTGTATGGAGGGCACATCTGTCAGATCTCATGACTCGACCCATGCTGTGATGCGAAGGGTACTGTCAGGAGATGGGGAAGAGCCAGCACAGGTATGCCCAGTACATGCACTGTCCTCAGGCTGGAACTGGCTGTGACACCCTGGTGGAATAGTGGGAAGGGAAAGAAAAGCTCCCTCGTGTACCGAGCTGACAGGAAAGATCTGTTCGCCACCGAGTCCTCACTTGAAGGCCAATCCTAATTTGATCAACTCTCAAATGCGTTTTATAGTTGGCATTAATTATTCTGGTGGAAGCAGCAGACTTCCATCGGTGAGTTAGATATGATGAATCCAGTTGGCTGCACTGTATTTTATTATTTTTTGAAATTGCGAGTAAAGATGGAACTTTAATAGTAATTGATCCCAGGAAAGGCTTTATCGGCTTCATTAATGTTGATCTCAGTGTGTAGCCGCAAAGCAGGGCTTCCCAAGAACAGTAAGATCAGGAGACTTGTTTCTGCCGTGCGTTTCCCTGCATAGAGCTATTGGTATTGACCAGTAATGGGCAACAGTGCCAAAATGCATGTTTTCTGTGATAATTTTTCTTTGACATCACAAGGCAAGAAAAAAACCCTGGACACTGCAGGTCTGTGGTTTTGAATGTGGGCAACACATTTTTTTCTCTGTAGATACATGTGTTTTGAGCTGGGACTGTGCGCTTATTGCTGGCAGGTGTGAGTCTCACATTTTATCTTACCCGCTCCCCTGCAGCACATTTCATGTAACGACGTTATTACCGGGAGACTTAATCAAACTCACTAACAATAGCTCACACTGACAGACGTCCAGGCAGCTGGTGCATAATACTGTGCGAATATTCACAGTGCCCCAGCAACCCCGTCTGCCCGCTTAATCAAGTTCTCTCGGTCACCCGGGGAACAGCAAAGCGAAAAGGTGGAGTGGGACAGCACTGCTTTTTGAAACTACAGTCATTCACTGAGGAAGAATAGGGACAGGAAGACACTGGGGAACTCTATAGGTCTATTTTAGTGCTTAAAGAAATATGAATGAAAATTCTGGAATTATTTACTCGCCCTCCTACCTGTATGAATAATCTTTTCAATATTATGAAATTGAATTAGAACAGAAAGTTATTACATGTGGCCCAATCGCAAAAGATCTGGTTGCAAATAACAACTTAAAGGGATAGTTCACCCCAAAATGAAAATTCTGTCACTAATTGCTCACCCCTCGCCGAAATGTTCCCAGACTCAGAAACACATTGTGAAAAAAGCATTCTTGTGGTTTGTAAAATCACAGTTGAACCTCTGATGTGTGGACTATTTAACCGACGTCCTTGCTATGTTTCTGAGCCTGGGAACATTTTAATTGCGTGGCTGTCTAAGGAAAGTCAGAGAGCTCTTGGGATTTCATCAAAATATCTTAATTTCTGTTCCATAGATGAATGAAGGTGTTATGGATTTGCAACAATATAATGATGAGAGAATTAGTGGCAGAACTGTCACTTTTGGATGAACCTTCCTTTTAAATTTTGGTCTTTTTTATCAAAGTATGACTATATCACACTTTCAGCCTTTGCATTGTTCTTATTGTGCTTTTGCATATGTATACAGAAGTACAGAATAGCCATGGCACAGAGCACTGTTGCGTCTTGCATATCATCATGACCACGTTCATGCTAGCACAGTTGTTGTCCTGTTTGGGCATGCTCAGGCCCATGCAGCTCTATAAAAGAGTGATGTAGAGCCTTAGAGAGGCCCTGTGTACTGCACTTTATTCAGGAATGCTGACTTATTTATAGGTGTTGGAATCGTGTTGTTTGCTTGTTTTATTGAAAAGCTTGCGGGTAAAGTGGCGACAGGCTGGCATGTGAGTGTGATCTCTTGAGGGCCCCCCTGCAGAAATCTTCTTCCCGATAAATAAGTCAGCGTTGATGAATATTTCATTCACATGCAATCCATTGTCGCCCGCAGGTCTGCGGGGACGTGTCGTCGCTCCACGCACACAGCAAAACAACCTCCCCCCCAGGTCAACCAATCCCTCGTTGTTGGCATTCTGAAAGAGACGCTGTTGCAATCCCCATAATTAGCTCAGCCCGAGCATTTATGGTTCTGACGGATAACATGACAAAGATTGTATGAGACCTGTAGTCATGTGACATCTGACTGCATTTTATTTCACCTCCACAACTGCATCTGTGCAGCAATCGAACTGATTTAGTGGCACATTTGTCACTTTTCATATGCTGTTAGAAGACGAACACGCAGGAAAAGTTTAAACCCCCCAGTTAGGGAGAAAATAGCTTGTACTTTTATGCCCTGTGGAGGAGGGAGCAATAAATAGCAATAAATACAGAGAGGTAAAACGAGGGAATGCGAGCGGAAGAGAGCCAAAAATGGAAGTGACCAAATTAGAATTCAAATGGTAATTCATGGTGTTCAAGATAGGAGAGGACAAAAATGAACATGGACCATCAGTGAATGAATTTTCTCTACACAAGCATGTTCTTTCAAATCAATATTTCAAGACATAAGCTCACTCCATTCCTAAAACCCATCACTCAGTACATACTCTTCACCAAATGGGTCAGAGGTTCTTCTGAAAATGGCCCTTCATGATCTTTATGCTCTTTTGGTGAGAGAAGAGATCCACAAAAAGATGAGTAAATAAATAAAGAAAGTGCGAGCAGAATGTTTTATTTAAGTGAAGGTCTGCATTGTGTATTCCCAGATAGAGTGAGGCATCAGCAATCTCAGGCACAGGGCTAAGAGACGGCGACTTTTGTTTGGTAGCTTGGGAAGATGTTACTCTAATGGATTCGCTGTAACTGTTTTTAGTGTGTGCAAACGTGTATAGATGGGTCACCTGTTAAGAGTTTAATTTAAAATTCTGAATGTTTGCTTTCACATGCTTCCTTTTTTTATCTCAATGTGAGGATGGAATTAGTAAACAGACCACAGCTGCAGTTATGGTCTATTTTTGCCACTTTGTATATTTTATTAAGGAAAAGAGACTGTTGGACACGACAACATTCCCTTGGCTTCAGGTGGCGCACTTTCTTACGTCACCCACAAATTCAAATTAAGATTATCTCATCATGCTCACTCTGACCTTGTTCCCGAGGCTTATGTCTGTCTTTATGTTTCCTTCTGTGGAAAATATGAAGTTTTCAAGAATTAAGAATTGTACTGATTGCTCTTTTCAGTGCTTTAATCTCCACAATCAATGAGGATTTTGTGCTTCAAAAATGACATAAAAAAGCATCATAAGGTATCGTAGATTTAGTCCATATGACTTTTGTAATCCAAAGAAGTCATTTTTAAATAAACTTTTTTTTGTTTAGTTGGGTGACCTGATTCATTAAAAACATCTGACTCTGACTAAAAAATAATAACTTTGTTCATGACTACATTACAGTCATGACTAAGTGCCTTCTTTAATTTTAAGTTAGTCTGACATCATACGGCTTCAGCCACTGCATGGACACTTTTTAAGATTTCTTCTTTTGTGTCCCCTGGAAGAAAACAAATGGGCTTGCAGCAAGTCAAGGCAGAGTAAATATTGACAGAATTTTCGTTTTTGAATAAAGTAACCTTTGAAGTAACCTTGAATAAAGTAACCTTTTAATTTTCTGATTTGCTGCATGACTCGTATTCCAGCACTCCACCAAGAGTCATTAAGATGTGAAAATGGTATCTTGAGACCTTGTTAGCAGAAAGCAGCTTTATCACCTCCATCCCTCCATTTTCTCATTCTTCACCCTCACCACACATCTTTACTCCATCACCATCTTTTCATATTCCACGAAATTCTCACCCTCTGACTTATTACAGAGCTTCAGTCTTGTGTCTGTGTATATGTTTGCTTAACATATAATCAGTGTGATGTTCATCATGTAAATTTATAGAGCCCCCCCCCCCACTCCTTATGTGACATCAGATCAAGTGGATGAGAAGACAGTGGCATGTTTGTTCTGGTCAATGTGCTGTTTCACACTCACCCATTTTGATTCATCCAAAATATAGTCATATTTGAAAGAAGGAATAGGATTGAAGAATCAATCGAACTATGTCATATCAGCACTATCCATCTGTGTTTATCTTTCTATCTTGTTTCCCCATCATAGTTGTTTTTTTTTGCTACCACACAAGCCATTTTCTTCCTCTATTTGTTTAGTTATCCATCAGTCTATTTACCTTATCATGCTGCCAAACCATCCATTTACGCTTCCATCTGTCTGTCAAACAATATTGTGGTATCCATTTGTCTAACTATCTTCTCTGTCTGCTTACTCCACTGTCAATCAAAGCTTCTCTGCATGTTTCTTTAGCTGGGGAATAGCATTGGTCTTAACTTCACATTAACTTTGCATTCATGAACCAACCTTTCGGTGCATGCATAATCACATCTGAAACTTCATTCAGAATTTTATATTATGGATAAATGACATTTTATCCATTATGCAGTGTGGAAACATGGGCTGTTGTTCATGAAACCTAGCCCTGCATGGCTTTTAATAGGAGCCCATCCAAATGCTCATTTCACTGGCAAGCCAGATAACTGCTGGGTCACTATCAGTTTTGAAGGAACAGTATGGTGCTTTGTGGCCTAGCGCACATGATCCTAATGGATTAGCCACTCACCTTTCCTGAGTTGAACTTGGGGGGCAGTGTTACCGCCAGAGACCCCATCTGCCCCCCATGTTTCAGCCATGATGAACTAAGAACATTGGTTTTTGAATGCTTTACATGCTCTTACACATCTGAGGTATCTATCTATCTATCTATCTATCTATCTATCTATAATATTTAAAAACAGGTTTTAATAACTTATTTTAAAGCTAAAATACTAATATACACCGATACTTGAATGTATAACAAATAAACACATCAAACATTTTTTTGGTGAAAGGACAAAAGGTGAGCGTTTGAAAGCACAAGCTGTATTTCTATAACTGCATAAATACATTCCTGTTTGACTGCTGAAGTTTGCTACAGTGCTGCAGAGGTGATGATTAGTGCTGTAGATTAGCCTTGGGCTGCAGTCTATTGGAAAGAATTTTTCATCTGATGGTTTGATGCATGTGTGTGCCTTTGCTTCCCTGCTCCCCTCTTTTAACTTACTTTTTGTTTTAGATCTTAAATTCTGCCATCTCTTTTGAAAACCAAGCTGGTCCACCACTCAGAGACCAGTCTTGTCCGTCTTGAGGATCCCAATGAGAAATCTTGGCAAGTGTGACCGTCAGCCGTTTGATATCCCATCAAACGTGGTCCTACTGCTTTGCCTGTAAAAGGGAAAGATACTGGGCCTGCCGGCACTGGACGCCAGCCGTGGTCTCTCGTCTTTTCCCTTGTTTGTCCCGGGAACAGATCTGTCAGGGCCTTCCTGCTGCAGAGATAAACTAGTGCATCGCTCTCTCCTCTAAAAATAAGCATTTGTTTATCGACATGTGTAGTGATTTCCAGCTCTCCTGTGCCGTATTGTGTGCCGAGCTGTCAAGAAGCATTACTCTAAGGCCTGGCTCTCCTTTCAGCTCTGACCAGCCGAGAGAGTGCAGCTGAGCAGGACAATGCAGAGTGCTGGGGGGCAACAAGCTAGCAAGCTTTCGCAGAAATCTGCTAAGACGGTGCCTTTTAACTAAGGCTGTGGACCTCACTCTTTATCAAGAGCTTGAAACTTTAATGCACTCTTTAAGGTAGAAACTGTGGAATGTGAAGGGCAAAGCTGGTATCAAATATCTGGGTCACATATCCAAGGTAGCTAGCGTCTAAATGGAGCCTGGCTTTGATTGAAAGGCGTATTAGATGAAAGGGGAAAAACTCAGATCCACTTTGACCGATTTTGGCATATTTTAATTGCTGCTTTACTTCATTATTTTCATTAGTCTGAGTCTTAACAAACTGTCAGATTAGACGTTACACATCTCCCATCTTTGTTTAGAAAAGGCTCTGAGAGAGATTTAGGGAGAATGCAGACCAGACCTCCAGCTTATCTGAGCTCTCATCCATCTTAGTTTGATGAGGAAAGCTCATGTTTGCGAGCTCTGCTGGTGGATCTGCGGTGGCTGAGTTTGACAAATGCCCCACACTTGCTCTAAACATCCGTAATTTCAGCAGAGTACGGTTACTTAAAGCAGGATTTTAGAGCCTTGTCTCACTTGTGTTTCTGGTGTCTCTGTTGCTTTAGTTAGGGCAGAGAATGCACTTAAGAGCTCACATCTCAATGTGGAAAACGAACCAGGATATCAGCCAGTACTTAAAGGATTAGTTCATCCCAAAATGAAAATTCTGACAGCATTTACTCCCTCTTGTCATTCCAAATCCGTATGATTTTTCCTCACAAAAGGAGAAATTAAAATAATACAGCTGGTTGTTTCGTATAGTTGCTGGAGCATTCAGGCTTTAAAAATGATGCAAAGGCATCATAAAAAGTGGTCAAATGACTCCTGTACTGTTCCAATAGATTTGTGTGAGTACCTGTGTGTGTTACGTGTCGGTATTTATTTATAATGTTCACATCTAATGTATGACAGAATCAGTTGAATTGGAAAACTGGATTAGTCTTTGAGAATAATTTAAGTGAATCTCCTAGTTTATTAAAAAAAGATCAGACTTAAAAGAGTGATTGATTTGCTAATCAGGAATCAATACGTGACTCATGAACATTTTTCAGTGAGCACTGACTTAAAAGGCTCCTTTTTATAATACATAATATTCGTCTTAGGTGCCTAGAATGTGTCTGTGGCGTTTCAGCCCAAAATACCCCATAGATCATTTATTATAACAGTGAGAATGTGTCATTTGAGGGTGTGCCTAAAAAAGAGTGTAAATGCAAATGAGCTGCATATTGCTGCCCCGTCTGTAGAAGAGGCATAGCGCAAACATCTGCATTGCATATCTCCTGCAATAAACAGTTGGTAGAAGAAAAATAACCGAGAGCGAGAGAACTAGCTTTAAGCCATACATACACATGAAAGTGGGATGCAATGTTACAGAGCCCACGCTGTCTTGACCTCTTCATCGGGCCAAGCCGTGTGATCGAGCTAACAAATAGAGGGGGAAATTTTTTTTTGATTGTACACAAAAAAAAATGTAAGTATGAAAAATCATAGTAATCCACCATGTCCTCAACAGCTCAGGTGTTGGGAGAAAATGAAAACTTGTGTATGCTGTCTGTATTCATCCAAACAAAGAGCAGCGGGATTGCTTGCAAGATATTGTTGACGTTACAGCTTCTTGAGAGAGGAGGAAAAAAAAGGATAGTGCACAACCTCTGAGGGAGGAACTATAGTAATGCAGGGTTGTCAATCAACCCCCGTGGACTGTGACGTCACATTGCATAGAGAATCAGAAAGGCAGGCCTAGTGAGACTGATTTGGTTTAAAGGGGATTAAAAAAGAAGAGTGGGTGGATTTTGATTGTAGGGTGGCTGTTTTCACACACTGCCAACAAAATATTTTTGTCCAAACACCATGTAAAAGTGGATCTTTGCAAAATAGGTGCCCTTTAAATTTTCATTGTTTTTCTTGTACAAAGCTACTGTATGACATTAGAAGAATAAATATAGTGCACGATTAGAATAAACAATATTTATGGTCTTTTTTTTGTTTGTTTGTTTTAAATAATTTAGATACTTTTTTCAAAAGGAAGAATGTCATAAGGGTTTGGTCTTTGTTAGACATTTTTGAGTAAACAAATTCTTTTGAGCTTCTAGTGTTTATTCATTTTACCTAGTGGTTAGGCATTCGTACCTTTTCAAAGGCTTACCAAGCAAATTTTTTTTTGATCAGACTATAAAATGATCTTATTCCCCAAAGTA
This sequence comes from Puntigrus tetrazona, assembly GCF_018831695.1. Taxonomy (NCBI): domain Eukaryota; kingdom Metazoa; phylum Chordata; class Actinopteri; order Cypriniformes; family Cyprinidae; genus Puntigrus; species Puntigrus tetrazona. The sequence continues at coordinate 24,587,268 of NC_056712.1, read as the reverse complement.
CACAGCAGGATGTTTTGTTTTGTTTTGTTTTGTTTGTATTTTACCTTTTTTTCACAGCCTTATTTAGTGTCAAATAACCACTGAACAGCATCTTTTTCTCATTGAAATGACTCATTGCCACATTTGATTAAGATACATCTGCTTTTTAAAACACACTAATAGCTTGGTGTGACAAACAGCCTCACCGTTCCTCACCATACATGACACTGTTATGTCAGTTATTTCTATCTGTGTCTGTAGAAAATATCAGTTTACATTTCCAAACATTCAGTTTTGCTTGCATTAATTAATTAATGTTAATACTCCAGTGAAATTGTTGTTTGCACATGTCAATAGCCAGTGCTCCGCACAGAGATCTGATCTCATCATCATCCAGTCTGTCTGGAATAACATGAAGAAACAGAACAAACTTATACTAAACCCAAAAGAAGTGTTAAATGTCTCCAGGATGTCTCAAGAAACCTACCTACAACTGTTAAAAGTTTTAGGCACGTTGTGTAAAAATGCTGTAAAATGAGCATGCTGTCAAAGATAATACCATTGATGTTCTTTAGAAATTAACTTCTATTAACTAAATTAACAGGTAAAGCAGCTTTTGCTCTAGGTGCACTCGCACATAGTTTTTAAGTAGCTTCGCTGTTCGCATCTTGGAGACATGATTTAGTCCGGATTTTATCTCCAGTAGAAATAACTGTATGTGTGTGTGTGGCTAGTGTGTATGTATGGCTGCAAAAACTACTTTGTGCTGTAACACATATGCCCACTTATGTCTTAGCTTTTACCTTGTTGCCACAACAGATCAAGGTTCCAAAAGCACCCTTTTTTGTCTGTCTCTGGGTCAAGGCACTTCTTTGACCTTCCATTCTCCATTTCTGCCGCTGAAGTAGCCTTCCCTGCTTACACTGCTGCTGCCTCAAAACAATTACTCTCAGCTTTGCAGGATACCTTGGCTTGTGGAATTGTAGGTTTTGCTCTCCTAGCCCCATAACTTACAAATGAAGAAATAACCCTCCCCACCATCACATCCTCTTTATATTTCCTGTTTCTGTTGCTAGTGCTCCATTACCCATGGAGCTTGAGTCTGGCAAAGGCATGCAGAAGATGAGAAGAGTAGATAGCTGCTACTGCTGCAGTGTGCGCTCTCTTTTTCTCTCTCTCTCTCTCTCACCTCCCTCTACGGCCCACAAGCGGTAAACATTATGTGTTGACATATGGCCCTCACAGATTTAATCACCTTTATTACATTTTGTCAGTGGAAAAATATGAAGCGATACAAGTTTGCACATTACGGTATGTGTATGCGTGCATGCGCGTGTGTATGTTTTCTCTGGGCACAAAGGTCTATTCGAAACAACAGATGCATAACCAAAAAGTGTTTATTTGAAAATATTTGCCTCCGCGCATTTAATATTTATTGCATACATATTGAATATTTGAATTGCATCAAACATGTAAATTATTCACTGTCATAATTACCTGTGTTTATTCACATAGTTACTACTCGACTGTTGATTGAAGCTTATTTGTTATTCATGGAGCAAACCTTGTGCCAAAGGACTCTCCTGGTGATGTAACTTCATGTAATTACAGGCAGATGACAGTAATGCAAAATCCATTATGTCGTTTAATCGCTTTAGAAGAATGCACAGGGGGCCATCTGGGGCCTATCACTCAATCATACAGTGAAAGTGTTGCATAGGCATACAAGCCTAAGCCGACTCCTCTGTCCTTTGTGAGTGTTTGTGTGCTTTTTAGTAATGTGTCGTTCGCCAGTCTGTGCTAATCCCATGATCCCCCTCTGCAACGTATTATGACGTTTTGATCACGTTTCACTCCCTTTCCTCCATCAACAGTCACTAAACGCTGAGAAACAATAGCATGATTTAATTAAGTCCTGGAATACAGACGATTCTCTAGCGTAAAACCAAATGTTCCTATTTTTTCATCAATCTTTTTCACTCCCATTCTTTTTCTTTGTGCATCCAACCTAAAGACGTTGCCTCCGGGAAAAGCAGGTAAAAAAGCCATCAAACCCAAAAGCACTTGACAGATTTGTGATCAGTGGCACAGTTCTCCTGAAATTGTCTAGTGGTGTATTTTTATTGTAGAAGTGAATGCTCACCCTTTAGAGAATAGCTTCATTATGTGTCCCCCAATAGAAATCGCTGCTGGTTGGTGTGATTGTTGCTGTAGATTGGGTATTTTAGACTCAAGTGGCTGAAATCAGAAACTTGGGGAGCTTTTCAACCCAAATTAAGAGAAGGAGGAAGGTCTGTTTTCGTGGTTGGTTTGTCTTTTCTGCCCATTTGGTTGAAGCATAGAATTTTTCCCCACCTAAATCTCATCTTCAATCTGTTGAGCTCAAGCAATTATCTCAAGTATTGCTCTCTAGATGTTATTTTCCCTGTCTGGCCAAATGCTCCAAATGTCCCTATGTTCCGCTCACAAACAAGCCATGATGCTTTCATCCATTTTCAATTTGGAATACAAACTTGAGGAACTGCCACTAGCTTTTCCAGATCCCAAAAAGACTGTAGTCTGTGTGGCACCTTCCAATATACCTACAAAATAGGCATCTTGGAAGCAATTGCAAAAACAATGGCAGTGTTTGAAGTAGGCATTTGTTTACCATCTCTTCTGTCATCCACTCCCTCACTCTCAGTGTGGGTATTCCTCTATTTAATATTTAAAAAACACAAACATAAAAAAGCACCACAAAATTAAAATAATAACTAGTTGCAGATATAAAACAAAACTTACTACAAAATACACCGATCAGTGAACCCACTTGCATGTAATATATAGATAGTATAGTTGTTATATTAGCGGCATATATAGATAGTGGCAGACATTTTATCCAGAGTAGCCTATAATGTATATTTATCATGTATCACAATATTCCTAAAAAGTATCACAATGCTCCTAAAAAGCACCCTTTGTAGAAATTGTAAATAAAATCTGAAATAACAACCTATACTTTGACAAGTTCTAGAAATGTCTTTGTTTTTATCACTGCTGTCAATGTGCAATGCCCATTCAGTTCAGAGAGAAAGAGACTGGAGGCCTTCAGGCGCTTGGCTTTTTGAAGTGGAAGTGGATGAAAGACTCAGCCGTCATTTCAACTCATATTGTGTTTTCCATGCAGAGTTCAAAGTTCACTGTCCTCAACTTTTACCAATGCCAGAGGAAGTTGTCCTGCAGAGAACTGCGGATTTCCTCTCTCCATTTGTGCTCTGTTTTTCATTTATCCGTTCCTCTCTCTACCTAACCACATCTCTTCCATCTCTTTGTATTACCCTCTTGTTATTAGCATTTTCCCTCCCCTGTGGTGAGTATCCTTGTTAGGACAGATTTATACGTCTACTGAAGCTTGAATTAAAAGGCTCTAGGCAAACTCAAAAAGGGGATTTGTGAGCACTTGCTCTTATAATCAACCAGCACTGAGCTTGCGACTGCACTGTAATGGTGGTAATAACAAAAAACAACAACAACTTGGCCACTGTGACTGTGTTTTATTTCACCTTTGTCTTGTTACAAAAAATTTTTTACCCAGACAAAGCCATAAAACAACCTTTTCAAAATGATTTCTAGCTTATTTTCTCATTGGCCCACACGACTGACCTTGGCAAACGAGCTGGGCTTCAATTTCGTTTGAAGTATGAATCCACCTTTACTGTGGTGCCCACTTGCTCCTAACTCATTACCTGACATGATGAATGGGGCCTGTTCCATTAAACTATGCCCAGCCCATGGTGGCACGGGCACCTGGCACTGAGTAATGGCAGTTGCGCGAGTAGACCTGCCAGGGTAGGTAGGAAAGGTGTGGCGGCTTAAGCATGGAGTTGGCTCTCGAATCTGCAGGGGAAAGAGGAAGGTTGTCCACTCCACCTGCCACATGGCCCCCACCCAGCCCCTCACTACACCATGTTTGGAGAGGAAAGGGCCTTTTGTGTGATCCCATAATGGGCTGGCCTCAGTTGCCAAGTTCAGCTAGCACATTTAGTCCTCTCCTCTATTATATTCCTACTGGCCTAGTTTCAAAAAAAGAATCCGCTTAAAACATAGAATCTCATAGTTTAAACAGGGGTAGTTCACTGAAAAATTCAAATTCTGTCATCATATACTCACCTTCATTTTGTTCTTTCTTCTGTGGAACACAAAAGGATTTGCAAAGAAACTTCTGAACAGCACTGGACCCCACTGAATTGGAAAAACATGACAGAATTTACATTTTTGGTAGAACTAGCTCTTTAAATAAGTAGCTACGTACGTTCAGCTGTGTACACACTGTTTTGTACTTGTATGGGTGCGTCCTATTAAGTGTCTCTTCTCCAGGCTGTGTTGTTATAGGTGGAGGGTCTCTCGAGTCTGAGACCGAAGCAGAAGCTCAATGGTGTTACTATGACACCAGACAAGAAGCAGCTGACTTTAGATCATCTTTATGTAGCTCTCTTTTTAATCAGTTTTCTTTGTTGTGTCTGATGTTGTTCCCCGTCTTCTTTCTAACTATTAACTGCACTCCCATTTCTCCCCTGTCTCGTATTTGTCTGCTGCAGTTTTGAACGCAACCTAACAGATCTTTTTCCTTCCTCTCTTTGTGAACAGACAACCGTCGCACTGGTTTGGAAAGATCCCGTTCACGCCACAATGCAAACCCTATGGTCCGATGATCACTTCCCGGTTAAGGACGTTTGCCAAGTGCCAAAGACCTAAGAGTGGGGACAACGCTGAGGAGGGCTGAAGAGGAATGAGAGAAAGCCCATTCGGCATTCGCATACATCCACATCCACCACACGTGCATGCATACAGAACGCAGAGCAAACCTCAAAAAGATGTGCGTCACAGCTCCAGACGCTTCATCACAGGATCACTTGACCCTCTCTTCTCGCTGAAGCCTTATATACTACATGCTCTTTGTGCATTGGGCCTATCCAATTTAGCAGTGTTTGTTTGTTTGTTATTTTCATGATTACGCCGGTTCTGTTTATATCTCAGTGCATCTCACCAAGCTAACTCCCCTGATCTGGCTCACGTCCACCTCGCTATCTACAAACAATCAATGATTGGCTGCGGTTTGATCTCTCGCTATTGGATTTTTCGACACACAAACACGCTCTTTTTGACAAAAGGCCAAAAGCACCATAAAGGACTGCGTGAATTCTGTATGCATATCAGCAAAGGGACTTTATTTGCAGTGTTGATTGAACAAAACCTTGACTTGAATGATTCTGCCTGCTCCCTTTATTTGTTTTGACAGAAAAAAAGAAGAATTTTCCAGTCTGTAATTCTCACCATCAGCCATTTAATCTCTCATCACCGCCTCTCTTTCTATATTACAGATCCTATATATGTAGCGACATAAAAAGCTGCTGATATTAGCTTCAGTGGTACCGTGTGTACACACTTGTGCTGTGTAAGAGCTGCCAGTGCCACAAGGTACCTGAGGTGGTTGAAAGATATTGCTCTTTATCTACGGTAAACACTTCAAAGATTTGTAGACGTTTCTCTTGCAGAGTCAAAGGTTTTATTAAGTGAATCTGCAGATATGTGAAGCAAATGCAAATCAAAAAGATGCCATTCATTTCAGTTTTCGAACGTGTCACAGGTTTTCTTCGTGATTTCTTTGTAAGTCACTGTGCTTTTAGCTCTCAGCCCTCTCGTAGAAGAGCATTTTAGTGAACTGTAGCTTAGTGTTTTTTTTCGAGATCCACTGGTCATCTTTAAGAGCTCTCTCTTGCTGACCTGCCGCGTTTACCTCTCCGTCTCAGCACTGAAAACTGTCCAAAACATTACAAAGAGAAGTGTTTATCCGATTTACTTTCAAAGTTTATCTTTCACAATTTGCTAAATATGTATTTATTCACAGTTTGCCAGATTTCGCCCGAAGCCTTTTATATGTGAACATTAACCCGATTCTGGATATCAGGACGTACACCCGTACGTGACAGTGAGGCGATGTTCACAACGTGGTTGCTGTCTTGCAAACCATTAGTGAAATATTTCCACAACCTCCCCTCACTCTTGCTTATGGCATGAGTAGTCATTTTCTGTAATGCCCCCTGCCCCCATGTCCATAACACCGCAGGCAATGGTATGCAAAACAGTCTTTTGGGTGACTGGAGTCATACTGACTCACATACTGGTAACATTCCACGCTGAAGTATTCTGCATTTGTAAATGACGAGAAACTGTTAGGTTTGAGCACCCAATGAAAGCGTATAAACCACTGTTAGTCAGGCTTTCTCCTCACACTGTGTTTGTCATACACTCTCTCAGGAGAGAGAGGAAAGGTCGGGATGCAGCGAATCGCAATCCATTGATTTGCTTTTCTAATTAAAACTGCCCTTTGAATGGTTTCCAACACCACACAACAGAAGCTGCGCCTGGCTCTCACGGCTCTCACTATCGGGTATTTTAAACTCATGTTAATGGTAATTACAGCATCCACACACTGTCAGTGCAGACACCTTCGACATGCATTGTTATTTCCCAGTCAGACTCCAGTTACATATATTATGTGACTGGCACAGGCACTGGCACCAGAGAACTTTTGTAATCTTTTTTTTTTTCTGTTTTGATAAATGTGCCAAACTTAAAAAGTTACTATACTGAGATTTCATATGATGATTATGAAAATGAATGAAAAACGGTGGATTTTCGCTTAAATCACACTAAGATTTTCAATATGAAAGTGATGAATCACACACACAAGACTGAAACTAGCAACTATTCAGATTGAAGACATGTAGGGCTTAGGGATGTCATCATTTTTACAACGCTAATATCAAATGTTTATGAAATTTTCTTTGAAATTGTGTAATTTATAGACTTTTTTTCCCTCTTTCCTAAGAAAACATTGTTTTATACCAGTGATCTTCCTCTCCATCTGTGATATCGGTGTTAAACTTGTGTATTACTATAGGCTAATATATATGTGTCGTGTATTTGATAGAGAGTATCCTAATGCAGGTTAGAGTCTGCAGGTGACTGACTGTGTAACATTTTAAGTCAGATCCAATATTTTAATTGGATGTTAGGCAGAGACCAGAAGCGGGCAAGAAAATATGAAGTTACTAGTGCCAATTTGGGTTCTCTGCTGTCTCATTTATTCACATTTGTTCGATATTCTCGGTTCAGATTGTATGATGGTGCACTTTAACTTGTTAAATATAGACCTGGAGCGATCTTTTAATTTGTATATCATTGCCAAAATAGACTGCTTGCATGTACGGTAACCGTTCTTGACAAGTGATTCAATCTCCATTCTCTCCGAAGTCTCCTCCAGTTCTCTCTTATTCCCTCACATTATAATTGGCGCTTGGAACAAGATCAAAGTTAAATGGGTGAGAACAACTGCAACTGTCTCAGGACATCGTTTCATTTTTTTTAGGTAATATAAGACTCCATAGCCCTGCCTTTTTTTTCCTTGACATTGTGATTATTGTCTTATAAGCAATTTATATTTGTAACTTCTTTTAAGTTTATTTTTATCTGTGACTAAAAAAAGTGAAAATGGTTATGCACACTGTTCCAGAGTATGTAACAGAATATCATACTAAATAATAACCACTTTCTCAAAAAAAAAAAAAGTGTCTCTTTTATTTCCATAATGAGTTATGAATTATGCCTTGTCTTGATGCGGACTCACGCTGTGTCCTAACCAGCCCCTAAAGCACTTAAATGCTATCTCTGTCTGATCATTTTAATGGTTTCGTCCTAACTAAACTAAACACGGCAAACGTCAGGACATGATTTCACATGATTTCGATAGACTTGTGTTGACAGTCTGTCCATTTTCATTTCTTAGATATTTAATAAATACCGATGCTTTACCATGAAGCTGAATAAGTATCTGCTATTTCATTCCACCAAAATCATTTTCTACCTGAATAAACGGTTTCAAACATATTATTAAAATTATATATTCTATATAGAGATCATACTACCAGAGTGTGGGCCATTCAGACATTATTTATATACATAAAAAAGGAAATTAGAGTTATTAGGCTAACATTTTAGACATCAATATTTTCATCAATAATTGATTCTGTGTGGAACTTGCTCACTTAGCTAGGTAGATCCACCCATTGCAAAATCCCACGTGTACAAAACGTTTACTGTATATTAGACATATTCTAACCGACTTTGATTACACTGTGCTGAATATTCATTTCCCGTACACTTTACTTAGATACTGTTACATCCGACAAGCCATGGTGCTTTCATGCCGTCTTGTTGCGACCTCAAAAAGATGTCCGCACACAACATCTTTCCATTCCAGGTCCATTGACTTGTATCTACTCTCCTGTCGGGTTTGTTTGTCAGATAAAATGGTCGATTCTGCGTTACGATTGGTCAGATTACCTATCAATTTAAAATCGATGAAGAACCTTTAACATCCATAGGACCTTTCTATTTTCACAAACGCGTCTTTATAGTGAAATATTTTCTAGGTTATTAGGAAATAAAATGGTTATTTTTAGAACCTTTAAAAGAAAAGTTCATCTAGGAACCAAAAAATGTTCTCCCTTTTCAAAGATTTGTTTTTGGGTGTGTAAAACCCGTTCCCACCAAATACGGTAACTATTAAGATGACCATATTGTCTGTTTATTCTAAGCTTATATGTGTCTGCTGTCTGTATAGTTTATCCTCTGGAAAAAATATTCTGAAAGTGATTCCAATAATATATATATTATTTGTGCCTCTGTATCTTCATAGTTATCATCCTTGATGTGACCAGGCCTTAAGATCAGATGAATTACAGATGCTGGAAATGTTGCATCACTTTAACTATCTTGATGCTATTGAGATTGATCTCTAGTGGGATTGCTAGCAAATATCATTAGAAATAAAAACCACCAGCTCTGTTTTATCGCTATTATAATTCAGCGTTGCTTCGATGTAACTTGCACTCAATAAACAGACAGGAACTGGTTTTATTTGCTTTTTGTCATAAGAATAGCATTTATTCAGTTACTGAATTGATGGGTTTGCGAAGTAAAACTACTGTCAGAAGGAGATAACAGCACTCTGTCGTTTGTTTGAAGTGCTCTTTTGTATTGTTTGCTCTCTGTCTTTCCTTCACTTCACAGTAAGCGCGCACATGTTATTTGGCTGCTTCAATCCATCTGAATTATGCTTGAAATCATCGTTTACAAAGCTAAATATAAACTGCCGTACAATATACGGCATTATTTTCATTGTTCTTTTGATGGCTGACATTTGGTTGCACTGTGGTTAGAGATGGAGAAGGCAATGATGCCCTTTTGTTATTCCTCCATCTCTCTGTCACCATCCTCCCTGTCTCTCAGTCAGTCTGTCTTTTAGAGAATAGAAAGACACTTTCTTTTTTTCTGTTTTTTCAAATTCTGAACTGTGAGCGTCTCTGGCCATGTTCAGAGCATACCTCCGCCGCTGGGGAGCTGAAATGGAATGGTTGAAATGTTCCCATCTCTGCCTCTCTCCAGAGTGCGTGCATGTGTACAGGGATGCGCGCCTGCGTCTGTCCATTCATCTTTGCATCTGTGCATTTGGAGGGAGATTTGTTAGGATATGGTCCTGCTTTTACTAGCAGATCAGGCCATGTGCAATTTGTTTGTTAGAGTAAGTTTTCTTGTCTGCTTCTGCTCCGTGTCTGCTCGCTAATTCACTGACACAGATGGAGGATTTAAAAAAAAAAGACAAGATGCGATGGCCAACAAGTGATCTGGCATGGTGGTGTTTTCTGTTTTGAGCACTGATGCATTTGTAGCGAGCCGGTCATTAAAGGCAGGCTAATTTTACAAGGCGCTCTGTTTTGTGCAGACGTCAGGCTCATTTCTTCGTCTCCTCGGCTTTGAAAGCTCATTAGATGCCAGGGCACTGTTGAAGTTGAATTATCAGTTGCCCTGTTTTGTTTTCTGGCACAAATGCAGATTCGCTAATTTCTCTAACTTGGAGGTGAAGGATGGAGGCCTGGCCTGAAGCATAGAAGGCTTTGTGTTTTGTGTAGATTAGAATCATGGGAGATAATGAGAGCAGGGGCTGTTTTTTTTTGTGTGTGTGTGTGTGTGTGTGTAATATATTATCCTTATTATTTTGTCCTCCCATAAGTAGCTCTGTCTGAGATCTGAAAGATGAACTAAGACCACACACACACTTCATCTGTTTTTGCTCTCATGCCGTGCTCCATTTCTCTATAAACCCAGGGCGTGTGTTCAGCCACCCACACCAATTTACATTCTGATGGATCGGCCTTCAATGGGAATACAACATAATAATGATGTATTTTGCATCCTGAAGTACGAAAACTAAGATGAAATACAGAGTTAGGTGTCTGTGCCCATTCTGTCTGCCACTGCTCTAAACTCAACTTTTTTTTTTTAGTGTGCATTTGTGTGTGTGCGCGTGCGTGTGTGTGTGCGTGCGTGCGTGTTCATCTTTATGAATCGTTGCAGTTCACCATGTTGGCTTGAAGCGCAAGTGTTCCAGATCTGAATCGTTTCATAATCAGACTGCTGACACATCCATCTCCCCAGATCGGTACAAGCGTCTGTCTGTCTGTCATCTGTGTATCTGTGTGAGAAAGCAGTCTTGAGTGTTCTAGCCTCTTTTTATGCTTTGCAAAGTAAAAAAATTATTAAATGGTTGAAAAGGGGGAAAAATGTCTTCAGTAATACTATTTTGTTTTTGATTGTTCATTAAAAGTTCATACAAAATGTCTTGTTCAGATAATAAATTCTGTCTGCCTCAATAAGATCATTATTGTTTGTAAATATTAGTAGCTTAAAACTGTTTTTATATCACACAATGCCTTCATTCAAGTCCTGTCAATCAGCCCATTCACTATCTTGACATACTGTAAAGTACAGCATCTGCTCCCAGATATCCATATATCATTTGACGGTTTTTTTCTTCATACTCTCAGCTTCTTGATTATAGGGTTGACAACAATGTCCAATATGTAAAAAAATATGTTCTAAAAACAAAATCTGATGCAAATGTATGTGGGTAGATGGATGGGCTACAGTTTGGGTTGTGTATGATATTGATTGATTGATTGATTGATATCAATACTTAACTGAGCAAGGATATACTGATCATTTGTGTATATGTGTCCTTGTGTGAGTGTATGTGACCCTGGACCACAAAACTAATTATAAAGGATATAAGGTCATAAGCGTTATACACCAAATCCTAAAGCTGAATAAATAAGCTTCCCATTAGTGTATGGTTTGTTAGGATGCAATGCTGTTTGGTTGAGATACAACTGTTTAAACATCTGGATTCTGAGGGTGCTAAAATATTTAAATATTGATAAAATCACCCTTAAAGGTGTCCACATTAAGTCCTTAACACTGCATATATTTTGTTTTTTTGATATATTTATTGTTGGAAATATCAAAATATCTTTATGGAATCCCATCTCTAATTAATATCATAATGTTTTTTTTGGCATAAAAGAAAAATGTATAATTTTGACCCATACAGTATATTTTTGGCTATTGCTACAAATATACCTGTTCTACTCATGACTGGTTTTTGTGGTTAAGGGTCACGTGTAATATCTACTAATCTGAAAACGTTGATACTTCCTGTCCGTTCTCTGTCCTCTGTCCACCGCTCCTTTCCTTTTTGAGCCTTCATTCCCATTCTGTGTGATTCACAGCACTGTGACATCCTGTCTGTGTTCTGAGGCTTTCCCAGAGGCAGCTGGTCACCCAGAAAGCATTTCAGGGCCGTAGGGCTCATCCTGCGTGTGGACAGGTCTTTATAAAGAAGAGCTGTCTGTCACTGTGATCACCGCTTTCTGTTTTAGCCCCCCTGCATCGGTTCCAGCAAAGCCACAGCACCACTGACCTGAGGGAAGGAGAGACTGTGGAAGCAGACAAAAAAGGAGAGAAGCGGGATTTGACATTTGTTGCATATAGAGTTCATAACACAGACTTAACATAGATATCTGCAAAGTCATCAGTAAGTTATACGACATGAGGAATGCGGACAAAAACAACATAAAAAATTCAACCATTTTAGTAAAAACAATTTTTAAAAAGCACTATTTTGATTTATTTTGATTACCATAGAAAAATATTTTGATATATTTTGCATAATTTTTATATTTTTTGCCATAGAAAACTATTTTGATTTAGTCTACACAAATACACTTTGTAAAAGTTACCATCTTTACAAATTTTGAAGTGAAACAACAGACTATGACACAATTAAGTCTATGAAACTAGTGACACATAAAGGCCCAGATTCATAGACAACTTAGCTTAAAACAGGATTAGGCCATAGTTCATTTACGACATTTAACACATAATTATGAGCTTACCTTAGAAAACAGTATTACTGGTGTGTATCTTAAGACAAAACAAAGACACTGACATGTTTTAAGATCAATCAGTTCAAGACTAACTTATATATATATGAGTGGCTAGTCGAAATTATCTTCTGAGGTCCAGATAATGGACTAAGCCTCAAATGTCATCAATAGAACTTAACTTTACCCTGAAGCACCCCTTGAAGATAACCTTATGTGAAAAGTTCAGCTCAGCTTGACTCATCTCCGACAGCAGCTAAAGGGTTAAACCTCACTGATACAGGAAAAGACGAAAGAGAGGAAAGACTCTCATAATTGAGTTAGTGCCCCCCTAGAAGTGGATGCCTTTTATAAAAACGAGTTTTTATAAAAGCTTTTCTGTGGATCGTTTTATTCAAAAGTACATAAAAGCCTCCTCAAAGTTTCTCGTTTCTCTTGCCCTCAGCTGAAGTACTCCCAATGGATCACAAACACAGACACACACATCTCTAACCCACTAGAATAAAAGTGTTGACCACTCGAGCAGGGACTCACACTCTGTCTGTACTTCTTTTTGCACCCTAAAAACACAAACACACACGCATTCACATCTGCGTTCATGAAAAAATAACGCAGGTGTTCCATTCAGGCCTGCATGCTATCACTCTAAAACCCTTCACCTCAACCCTGGGTCATTAATAATGCTTCAGCTGTGAGGAAACAAGACTTAGTTTGCACTTACTAGATCAGAGAGTACAAGCGTGCAACAAAGATGCTAGGTCAAAGATGCATTTTATCTTGTACTCCTTTAGCAAAGCCTGACCTGTAAAGCAGTTGACTAATTTTTTTCTTTTCTTTCCAAAGGCATAAAAGTCTAGGGATGTCAAATTTATTTTTAATGTTGTTGATAAACAACTGCATAACTGTCTGTATTACATTGGATCAAACAAGGACAATACGCGATGTAAATCTATGAATGCATACAGGCTTATGTCTGTACATCCACACTGATTGATGGATGGATTGATGAGGGTATTATGAATGTGAGGATTGCAAATGGCCTAAAATTTGTGAAGGATCGGGCAGAGTCAGCCATGGAAGTGAGGAGCAGATGAGTCACAGGCTGTCTGATTGACTCACCACATTGCCTCTGCTTTAGCAAACACACGCTCAAGCATGTCAACATTACTGGTGCAAATGCCAGGCCTGATCCCCCAGCATACAGCCAATGTGTGGTGACAAGACTCTGACCGCTGCTCGTTGCTGTCCTGTAGAGGCATTGTGGGGTTTTGAAAACCAGACATTATGATGTAACAGGCATGCAGTGGGTCTAAAAAGCGGTTGGATATTTCGAAAGTCATATGGCGATGCTTAAAATAACATAATTTGTGTATTTGGTGTAATGCAATTTATGTTGCTTGGAAAAACGCATTATTTTCCACATACTGTACATTAGTGTTGCTCCTTTCTGAAATGTGTCAGCTTTTTGCAAAGCTCTTCTGAGATGAGTGGTGTGCTTTGGTTGGCCAGCTATCCAGTGCATTGAGATTGGCTGAATGCCTCAAGTGTGCCCCCTTACCATATTTCGAAACACACTGCATCTCCACAACATGGTTGTGGTAACAATACTACTGTGAGAGTATACATATAGGCGTGTTAAAGGGGTTGATATGATTCACTAGGGTCTTAATGAAAAGTCTATGACATACATTGGTTAAAAGTTTTCAATGGTAGTGTACAAAACACCTTCTTTACCCTGTCAAAATCAGCTGTTCTTATCAAGCCATTCTAGTCCATGTTGCTTTAAATGCTAATGAGCTCTGCTGACCCCACCCCTCTCTTCCATGAAGCTACGAGCAGGCTGTAAATCATTAGCAGTGAAACTAGCTAACTAGCACATTGTTAGTAAAGATGATTTGCAAAGATTCATAAAAACCCTTGCACTCACTTCTTCTGCAGATAAAGCTAGATCACAAATGACACACACTTCCAACATACATTTATGTTCAAAGAATTGCATTACGTTATACTAGAATCAATCGTTTTTGTATGCTGTAGTTTTTTTTTGTTAAATTGTGACTTCATTTTTGTGACCTGTGCTCATCCTAATAACACTGTATTTATTACAGCTCTTTATATTCACCATAACTCACAGCGGCCACACAATTTCCCTCTCTAAGTGTAAAACAAACATTTCACTGGTGCATACCAATGGTTTTCTATCAGGGGCCTCAATATGATTTTTTTATTTGTGTTTTTTGTTTTTTCCAAGACCTAGAAAAGCCAAAATGTCATATAGCATTTCATTTAATCGAGAACAGTAACTATTTTATTTCTAAATATGTTATTTTGTGTTCAGCAGAAGAAATTCAATTCAATTCAAGTTTGGAATAACATGAATGTGAGTTAATGATAGTTTTTTGGGTTTTTTTTTACTTAAGTGTCTAGACACTTTTTGGACCACTTTGTCTGGCTTTCACTCTTTCTCTGTCCTTCTCTCATAGTTTGAAGCATCACAAGGTGACTGCTGATATTAAGCGCTGCTCTGCTGCGGCAGGCCGGCACCCTGATGGCTGTTTCATGTAGAGCTGTAGACTGCTTTCGCCACGTTCCATAAACCCGCTTATTATTCAGCCGCCCAATGTGATTGTGTCTTGTTGTTTCCAGTGGAGAGGCAAACAGAGCTAAACTCTCTCCCCATAAACACCATCCATGCTGCTAAAACACGCAGTTGCACACATCTATCGATCAGTAGCAGGAATATCTGGGGACTTGTGGCTCCGCATCCACACGAACGCCTTTACATGCATGGCAGCCTCAGCCAATCTGGACAGGTGATGTGGCGTGACTGTTAGAACGCAGCTGGTGGTATGTGTGCGTAAGTGTGGTAAACGACTGGCATCCTGGAGGTTAGGCAAACAAAGATGTCAGGGGATGACACGGGCCCATTATGGGAGGAAGTGAGGGGGAAAGACTGTGAAATGGAGGGAGATCCATCAGTGGCTACGTAAACCAAGCAGCTTAGCTTCCCGCTGCTTTGTCACCGCAAAAACCAAAGATCTGTTTGAGGTAGATGAATGTCCTCGGAGAGCAATGTGAGAAGATTTTGTGTATGTTTGAGGGCTTGCTGTATATATCAGCCTCAGTATGTCTTAACAGTGTGACAACAGGCGTGTTAGGAAACTAGTCACCGCACGTTCGCAAAGGCCAGATGGCCAAGATGCTCTGGCCAAAGGAATGGAAAAAAGGTCTCTCCAGCTTTTCCACCAGCTGTGTTGTAATAAAACACATTTATATCATGATGGCTGCACCATCCCAGTGGTGTGTTTGCAGCATGCTCCATTCATATGGCAGTATGGTACACTGGACAGAATAAAACATAGAAAGCTGATGCCTACTGGCGCTACAGTCTGTCAAACCCCTATTCACTGTATCGCTGAAAGAGTGTCTATTTGTAATAGTAAAGATGATGGAGATTCTTCCTCTTCTCACTATATATATATATATATATATATATATATATATATATATATATATATATATATATATATATATATCGCAATATATTCATGTTAATCTTGTCAGGAAAGCCAGTTCTTTGATTAGTGTATATCTCCATAACCTGTTTTCAAATGGAGCATAGATTACTGTCAAGCTGTGCTATGTCTTGTTCAGTATCGCAAATAAATGAACTGCAAAACTGAATGTGATATTGCGTAGGTTGCCGGTGATCTACGGCTCTGTGTATTAACTGCCGCTCCATTTGAAAACATGTAATTTACCGCTATTCACAGAACCAGCTTTTTTGGTGAGATTTACTAACGATCGTGCGATACATTACCCAGCCCTACATTAATACTAGTATGATGTGCAAGCGCTGTAATAAGTCTCAGTTAGCCTAAACACTAAACATTTTGATTTCCCGCTGATTTTAATGCATTAACTGTTATTAAACTATTTTTTTAAAGTGTATCCAAAATGGACTTTGCATCGGGCTGTAAAGTAACCTATGTTGTAATGGTAATGAACATCTGACTGGACATTATAACAAATTTTTATCATTGAAGCACTTTTTCCCCACTCCTTGCTCTTTTTTGATGTTGATTTTTTTTTTGCACTCTTCTACTCCTTTCGCTTCTCTGTTTATGGGTTTTTGTATAGAGTGAAATATGACCCTCACTCAGCTTTCACAGTAGTCACTAGGGCACGACGCACATCAGTATGCGTATATGACCTGTGCATTTGTGCGGTCAGCGGCGAGGTGAGACCGCCACCTTCGTAAATCCTGTCCCGCTGTCCCCAGCTTTCTCCTCTGCCGTCAACCCTCAGCCCACGGGAGCCGTTAATGGAATGTCAAATCAGAAGCGGGCTGAACGGGTGACAGAGTAGTCAATAAGGCTGGGATGTTCCGTCTGGTTGAGGTCGCGGCCGCCCTGTCTGTGTCCTTGTTGCTTCTAACAACAAACATGGAATAATTTAGCTTTTCTGGGTTGGAGACGGGTTGAATTGTAAAGTCAGAACACTGACAAGGAGCACTCTTTTCTATGAAACATAAGGTTTGTTTACTTGCACAAAGTTTCATCAGTAACAGTGAATCCAATCCCATTACTGATTCTGAAATTTCTGTTTATATGAACGCAATCTGATTTACATATTAGTTTCTAGTGCAAGACATGTATTCCACACAAAACATTAGCACATGCACATTGCTCAGTTGCCACATTTCTGATCTTGAGAAAGGTTCCTCGATAATGTCACCAATATATTTACATTTGGTTTTTTTAGGCACATTTTTAATAAATTTGTACACTCCTGCACTAACCAGTTTGAAATATGTTAGATGTAAATAAACATAAGAAAGCTGATATATGTCAGGACATTTTAGTTTAGTTTAGAGACGTAAAGAAAGTTATGTGAGAAAATAGTTGGATCGAAGTGCCCACATGCTTAATTGTTTCTTGTTGATTGGGTTATTTCAGGTCTTCACCACCCCCTTAAATTCAATCGAAATTTTATTCAGATTGAGCATAATCAGAACGACTTAGGCAAGGAGCCATCAATCTGATTATAAATAGATTATGTGGCTGTGTGCAAATGCTGTTTTTTTTTAAAACAAAAAACATATTGGCAAGCATATAGTAAAAGCATGTATAAATTGTGCTATTCTAAAATAATAAACAATCAACTTAAGGCTTTAATAATCAGTATTGAGGAAAAAAAGGATTAATTGCATTCATTGTAATTTACCAGATTTACATTATATTTTAATATAATATAGTAAATGTATTAATAGTGTGAGTGTGTCCTTTTTTATATAATTATTTAAAATTATCCTGGAACCTTTATCCTGGACTCTTTCTTGGCCCATGTATTTTCAGCTCCTGCCATTTAACAGTAGCTGGTTTTGGGACAAGTGTTCCCCCAGTCATCAAAGTCTCTGTGCTGAGACTCTGTGATCTTCATATACTCTGTGGCTTTCATTTGTTTCCCCGTCAGATCTGTCATGTGGTCTGATTTTGTATTCTACATCACCAACCAACTCTGGAGTTATAACACGTTTTTACCCTGAATTATAGATGATAACTTATAAGATGCTCAATGAAACTGTGTAAATGTTTACAAAATGCTGAGGTGATTTATCGTCAGTCTGTTTTATTGTTTTCACGCTCTCGGTCTGCGAGGCTCAAGGTTAAAAGAGGACTGAGCTGAATGTGTGCTTACGCACGTCTGAGGATGACCATCACTCAAAGTCACCTGCCTCTTGTTTATTCTCAGTGTTGGAGTGTCTGGGGTCAGTGCCATCAGAGTTATGTATTAGTTCCTGTGTCCATGTTAAGGAAACTCAATAGAATACGTTTAAATAATGCATCTAAAAAGGCCAGAGGTTTGCATGCATTGTCAGAATAAGGACATGATCCCTGCCTCCAAGTGTCAGAAAGTGTTGTAGATCCTGAATGATAATATTCCTGCTGGCTTTTGATAAATTATTTAAACAAAAATTGTTTTGCAAACAAAACATATTTGTGAATGACAACTAGAATGAGAAGCTTATCAAGACAGCATACCTCTCGGGCAAATTCGGATGCATAATTAATGAACAGAAGAAAAAAAAAAAACAAGAAAACATATGTACTACGTGTATAACCTTTAAACCATTATGTTTTCAAAAGAACCATTTGGTCAGAAACGGTACTTCTAGTTTGCAACATCCGTGAATTGTTTGGCTCAATGAGTGTCAAAAATAATGAGCAGTTCGCTTTACAAATCACCTCACGCAGTGAATAAAGTTAAGCTTTACGGAACGCAGCCTCGTCTTAGTCAGAAAACCATGAGAAGACCTCTGTTCTGTTCAGTGATTCATGTGAATATTGTGATCTGTGAGATTTTTGCTTACTGATTGCTGCATACGGCATAATTAATGTATTTTTGAGGTCAAAGTTATTACAACATAAAAGGAAAAATATGAATGCACATGCTCATTAAGAAAGTATTTCTGTGTAACATGCAAGTAAGAGATAGGGAAACTGCGTGTGTATATATATATATATATATATATATATATATATATATATATATATATATGAAGCACTAACAAATGGCTAATATCCTAACAATTAAATAATACACTGCATTATAATAAACTAATAAACTGTCTTGTTTTCTGCCAAAATATCAAAAAGTTCTTAAATCAAGAAGAAATTTCAAAACAAGCAAAACATTGTTTTCTTGTTATTAGAGAAAAATTTGTTTTTATAATTTCTATATAGCAAAATAATCTTCACTGGGGTCCAGCGTCATCATATGGACAACAGAGTGCGCAGAAGTACATTATTTAAATAAATTTTTGTGTTCTACGGAAAGCAAGTTCTGCAATTTTAATGAATGATGATTCATTAAATTTAAAAAAATTCATTTGGGTGAACTACTCCTTTAAGAATAGGTGTCAAAGTAGTTACCTGGTGAAGTTCCCTACTATCTTATATACCTTGTTAATCTCTCCCTGAAAAGTGTGTTCTCTTCTGGCTGCTGTGGAACATCAAGTAGAGTTGTGGAGCCTGTCGTGTGCCACATTCGCTGGCACCCAACAGTGGGAGATCTTCAGAACCATCCCCTCTTCCCCACTGCGAGGCATGTCACTCAACTCTTACCCGCTCAATTCATCTCTGTCAGGACACTGCTGACGAAGCTGTTAGATGACTTCTGTTGGCTCCTCAGGTGTCACGTCACAAAGCCCAGAGGGTCTGTATGCGGTCTCATTATTCTCATTTCTCCATAGAATCATCACCACAATGGAGACCCGTCAGTGCCATACCCACGTGGCATGCGGTGGTCGATAAATGAGTACACGTAAGGGTGAACGCAAGGACGTTTTTTTGTCAAATCCGTATCGAGGTTTGTTTTAAATACTGTGAAATGGGATAGTTTGAGTGATTACACATAATGTGTTTAGCGGTAAAGGTCAAAAGCTATTTGTCATCAAGAGCTCTGCTTAATTGATGGTTTTGAAAAGGCTGTTTGGCGCATTCAAAAAAGTAGCAAACATGCATTACCAAGGACGCTGTGACCTTGTAGAGTTTTCACTTGTTCTCTGCCCATTTAAGGTAAGCCATGATGCCGGTATTATATGATTGCTGTTGCCATGAGGATGTGGGCTGAGTGGTGCATCTTTAGTAGAGCTCCATACAGGACAAAAAGGAGGAGAGAGAGAGAGAGAGAGAGAGAGGGAGAGAGAGAGAGGTGCAAGGAGGCAGCCGCTGAAGCAGAACAACATCTGCACACAGTGCGCAGGCCTTCTGCATTAACACACGGCTCCTGCCGCGCAGCGCTTTGCGGCCTAGCAGGCTGTGACCTCCCACAGGCTCAAGAGGAGCTCTTCCTCTTAAAAGCCAGCTGTGCCCTTCTCTCTGCCAGCCAAACACTCCACAGTCCAGCTGTTCAACTGAGCTCGACAAGGGATGCCCGGCTAGCTGTTTTATTCCTACAGTGCCTGTCGAAAGGTACATGGTAAAAAGTGGAGGGCAGGTGACTATTTGAATAAATGATTACCTTGATAAGTGTTTACTTTCTGTTGAAGTATATGATGTTGTTGTTGTTTTTAATTCACAATCCTGCTGTAAGCTATTTTTATCATGATTAGCATTTATTATTATTTAGTATTTTGTACAAAGCATTTAACAGTAAGGGTTTTTTAATTAAATAAGCCACGTCTCCTCGAAAACTTGTGAATGACCAGATTCCAACCAGCGATACGATGAAAGATGGCATTCGTGGAGGGTTGAATGCAGATTACCTCATGATGTCTCATTCACTAGTGAGAAAACATTACATTACAAAGCGCATAATGCAGTAATAAGACCTTTTAATCTTGCTCGGTCTTCAATAGCGTAATGGAATGCGCTGAAGATGTATTATTTCTGCGCAAAAAGGTAGGACAGTTTATTGTAGACCACGGTTTGAGGGATATAATGGGATAAACATTTTATGTTCCTATGCCTTTCAAACTGCTTTGAATAAACTAGTATATATATACCTCAAAATACTGTATTTGCTGTTGGAGTTATGCCAAATGAGTAACTCTGCGTAACTTTATTTAAAGCATGCAGATAGCATTATTAATGCAAATACAATTTTTTTAATGCTAAGATCTACAAAAAGATTTCTATTAGTGCCCTTGTGTTACTTTGTCGGCTTCACAACCTTTGTGCCAGGTTGACTGTTAGAATTCGTGGTTGGTCAAATTAAATTTAAAAGCTGAGAACATTGTCCAGTACTGGCTCCTGCAAATGAAAGTAAAAATCTACATTGGCTAAATTAAAATATATTAGCTGACATTAATGTATAGTTGGTTTCATCAGGCGCACGCGCCTAGCCCGAAGTGAACTTCCGGTCTGTGTTTGCTAATCGGTCGTGTTAATGGCGCTGGCTACAAACGCAGCTAATGATGAGTAATGAAGTTGAGCTCAGGTTATTGTGTTGTGTGATGAATTCCCATACGTTTATTTATTTGTAGCGACCTAGCACGATATCAAAACTGACCGATTTTGAAATTAAATCCACCGGAACAATTTGCACGGCCGCGGACCGCGATCGCAATTTCTACGAGTTTGTTATTTTTTGCGCAAGTTCACTTCGAGTTATGTGTTTCAGCGGTATTGAGTTTATAGTTACAACATGAAAACTATTAGTTTCTAAAATTCCTCTTTTTTTATTAAACGGTTGCATATTACTGAGGAAAAAAATCGTGCAGCCGTCTGTTGCTTCATGAAGTATCTTCAGGAAGACCAAGAAGAGTTCTTTTAAGACTGTCAGGTATGTTATTAAATGATTGATTTAAGTAACAATGTTACACAAAATGGTGTTTTGATGCCGTTGTTTCATTTCCAATATTAATTACTGATTCATCTGATCAACCAATCCAATATAAAACACATAAGTTTACATTAACAAGGGAACAGAAACTCAACCATACTTGCTTGATCCACAAGAAGAAACCTGTGGACGTTACTGTGGGCCCTGTGGCTAGTCACTCCCACTGAGTGTTTGCTAAACATCTGATGTATATGGCACACAAAGTGGAAACACTCAAGAAGTTTCGAAAGCCGTTGTAGGATTGGTTAAATTATACTGGATTTCTGGGAGATCTGTGTTTCGCGTACCTTAACATTCCACGTGGAAAAACAGATGCTGTGATGCCGAACACCTCATGAAAGAAGATGGCTTCTACAGCCGTGATAACGAGTGCCTTTCATGATCAACTAAATGCTAGATTTTTAAAAGTACATGAAACATTTCTAATTTGTGGCACAGAATCTTTTAAATATGTCAGAGTTTTACACGGCAGCCTGTTATTGTGGGACATTTCCATGTATGCATTTAAGGCCAGATATACTCGATATATATACGTTTTTGCTTTGACTTCTGATAATGGTTCATGTCACAGGTCACTTTATTTTTTGTTTTTCCTCTGCTAAAAATCTATATCAGAATGAGTATAATCAATACATGTTGAAATGAACGTGAAACCGGTTTGCACCCAATTTAACTGATTCGTTTTTAGGTTTTTTTTAGTTATGTTCTTATTATTTTCATGGAGGCGCGAGACTGGCTGTTTGCGTAACTGCTTTATTTTAGTCAGATTTAGCTTATAGTATCGTTCTTTTATTAAAAAAAATCAATGTTGGAAATCTGAAAAATGTTTTAATAGGTGGTTTTCTGTACCAGACTGAAAATTGTAAGGTGATGAACTGAATAACCATACCATTTTTTTTCTCTGGCAGAAATGAAAGATGAATGAATGGGAACTCCTACATGTAATGCTCCAATCAAACAGACCTTGAGCTCAAGAAGACACGGCGATCTAGAGAAAAAGACACATGCTCTGGTATGTATCTCTCGGTAACGCGTACGAAATACCCTTACCGAACACACAGATGCCGACCACACAGGCAAATATAAACACCATGCAGTGAGTTGGAGCGGTGACAACCACAACACCTACTCGCAAAGCCACTGACACCCAAGCAGTCTATCTCTCGCCGACAAACATGCATACACAAACAGCAAACATTTACCACTAAGCAGTGAATGTACTCACACATGGTAATCAGAAGCATCATGCCTGTTCAAACTAAGGAGCACGAGTCGTTGCAACATCCAATAAAACATTTTCTCTCATTGAAAGTTAAGTTCAGTTAATAAAATCGACCCTTTCCTGCTAAATAAGAACTGTACCACCGGACGATCCTGTTTTACACTTATATAAAGATCGACAGTTACTAAAATGAGTTATTTATTCATATGTTCATCTTTTATCTTTACTAGCGCAACAAGTGAGCTGAGACCGTCACTCAAAGCAAAGGTTACAACGCCCTTGATGGTACTCCAGATGATCTGAAGATGCTGGAGCTGTTTTATCACGCGGCTCTTCGGGGGCCTAGAGGCAGGTATGTGGAGTCGTCTTGTCCTCGTCTTTCTCGTGAGACACGAACGAGCGCACGACTGAACATGAAAGACGGGCCACTGTTCCTCAAGTTCCGTTCGGGGTGCAGGAGCTGATTGATGATTAATGTGGCACTGATTTATGACCTTACTCCTCATAATTGATGAGTGAGCCCATTGAAGCTGTCTGTAGGCCAGCTCAGCATGCTGTGTATGAATCACGTAGGATAAGTGATGAGATCTGGCAATAGTCTGAATGGACTGAACATGTCCTTTGGCTCTGACACCCTCGCTGTCATCTGGCCCAGCTACATAAGCAGACAATTAAGCCAATAAGTGAAAATGGCACCATTTCAATCTAGTTTTAATGAGCAGCATTGAGAGAACAGCTCTCCTTCACCTCACAGACGACGATGACTGTATCTGAAGCCATCAGAAGGTGTGAATGTTTAATGAAGATTTTGAGTCTGTTAAACAACATCAGTGGTGTTTGGCGTAGCGCCTTCTTTTGTCATATCAAAGTCTCATCAATATATACTTCGCTAGAAACATGATAGCAACAATTATGCTGTACGAAGCATATCACGTGCAGGTTAATTTGCAGACTAAATTATCTTTGGTATCAGAAAATCACAGAAATGTTTTGGTTTGTTTGAAAAACATTTTTTATTTTAAACTATTTTGTTAAATAATGTTTTAAATAAAAAAATCTGAGGGGTTTGGATCTGATTACTACACTAGATGGATGGTGCTGAATAAAAATCAACAGTGAAACACGTGGAGATGTGCAATATGCACAGGAATATTGTTGTTCAATTGGAAGAAGGAGAACACATTTGCATGAAATTGTGCCAGAGCGGTTTACACAATTAGGCAAATAGTCAACATGGAAACTGTATGCAGGAATGAAATCAGCCCATCTGCAAAGAAAACACTTTTTTTTAAATAGACTTTTCTCTTTCTCAGACTTATTTTTTTCAGTAGCTATCTTTTTTAATAGTGGAGGACCTCCTCCTTAAATACTCAGTTAAGTTATACTGAATTTACATTGCACCGTTTTGGGATGTTTTGCATCATTTTAATCTTTCTTTTGAGTGCATTGTGCCAACTTAGGCTAAACCTAATTTTTTTATATTTTGTGTATATATATTTTTTTTATATTATATATTTTTTTGTGCTCACCACTAGAAAAAGTGAAATCCAGATATCAGACTTGCATGTGGGATGCTTCTCATTACTGATCCCCAAGTAACACTAAGCCTGGGCTTTACTGCATCTCCTACCTCACAGTCCCACTGTCCTCTATTGTATGTAAAGACTCCCTAATAGACCCCAATGGGGCATCATTTCTATTCTGCTCATGATGAAGTCATCGCTCCCTTTTCTCTCTCTTCTTTCCTCTCTTTCATTCTCTGACTCTATGGAGGGAATGGTTCTCCCGGAGGATGCCATTACAGAACCTTTATGAATACATGCTGAAAGGCCTCTTTTTGGACAGATAACACACTGTGCTCTCTCCTGTGCACACAGCTGCCAAACTCAGGCCAGCATGGTGGAGTACTGCGTGTGGTCCATGCCGCTTTCAGTTTTCGTTATGTGTTTTGAGGGGCAGTGGAGGGATGGCAGGTTGAGATTGTTCAAAAAAATAAAACAAACAATGTTTGATTTGCATAGTTTGTGACTACGTTTGTTAGGGCTGTTAGGAGGACTGAATACCAGAATCTTTATACATTTGTAAAAAAACCAAAAGGTAAAAAAGATTAAACGTTGAAAGATTAAAAATAGAAATGTTCTACTTCAGTTTATTTCTAAGGATGAAAATGACTTGAGTAAATAAGCATTTTTATCCCAATTCCTAGCATATGTGCATATTTGTCCTGTAGACATCAATCTGTAAAATGTCTAAACTGGACTGCAGTTGTGAGATTAATCTTTCCATTCTGCTGTCTTCGTTTTGTTGTCGTCCTATGTAGCTTTCAGGAAAAGTGAAGGTGGATGGCACCGCTGCAGGGGTATGCAGCTCAAACTTGTGTTCTTAAGTGCCGCTTAGCCAAAGTGCATTACAGAAATGGCGGGCATGCAACAGGGCTGCTTGTAGGGGTTTTAAGGCATTCTGTCCCCATGAAATAAAGATCACACATTTAAAACCCTGCACGCAATCTGAGCTTCACTGAAATATTTAGCACACTCCGAGAGCTGTGGCAGTTGAAGAGCACGGAGCCTGGAGATCGTCTCCACTCACCGAGAGCATCGAGGCTAAATCCTGTTTGGTTAGCATGTAGGATCTCCATGTATGCCTGCAGGGATTTGTGTCCAGACATGAATGGCAAGCGTTTAGGTAAATCAACACCAACACATTTTTTTTTTCCCGCTCTCCTCCACCTCCTCTTTTTTGTCTCTTTCTTGTTGATCAGTGTCTCACTGCATAAAGCTATGACCCTGATGAGCTTGTGTGGGTTGCATGGTTGGCCTCTCTCACTTAAAGATGAAAGCGGCTTTGAAAAGAGAGGGAGGGAGTGTGTTTGTGTGTGATAGCAGAGGAGAGAGAGCGAGAGCACCACATCTCCGCCCTGTACTGGGTTCGCTCATTAATCTTGAAGGGTGCAACTGTTTTGAGTTGTACCTGATGGTTTGTGCTGCAGGGCTGCCAGGGTCAGGAGAAAAGCAACAGTCTCATGAATCATACTGTTGGGGACAAAGCCGAGCCATGGGGGAGAAAGAGAGAGAGGGGAATCAGGTATGCACACGAAAAAAAAAAGTGTCTGGCACGTCCCACAGGCTTCCGCCATCAATCTGCAATTACTAGGCACTAAGCCGCACCATCTTCGGTCATCCTTTCTCTCGCTCCACCCTTCCGCCGAAGTCTTCTAGTGCCGTTTACCCTCCATTTTGACTTCTCGCTCTCACCTTCTCCGCTCGCCCCGTTCGTTCCCCTGCTGGTGCGCTGAACGAGGGACTGCGGGGTGAGCTCTGTGTGGATAAAGTAATGATTTCTCCTTCACACCTCCCCTGCTAATTAGTGCTGCCTGCCTGCCGACTTGCAGGGGGTGGTGTCTGGGGAGCCATGCTATTTGTCTTGAAGAATTACTGACAAGGACTCTGCGCCAGTCTAATCCCAGAGATGCTGGATGGAATTCAGTGCCTGCCTCTCTCTGTGGCCGCCTGTCAATTCACTTTAATGATCGTAATGATCATTTTTAGCTTTCTGCTGAAGACCGGGAGAGCCGCCGCCGCCTCTCCCTCTGGAGTCTTTTAATACGGGCTATTTATGTGCCCCGCTCTGCACGGTCACCCAGTCACAGATGTGTCCGCCACATCACCCCCCACCTCTCGCACACACACCGTGTTTTGAACACTGTCAACACAGCGGCGACGTGACCATTTAGACCTTTGTTGAGCGCTGGGCAAACAGCTGTAGCCTGTAAATATGATATTCTTTTCATTTTGGTAAATCCACAATCTATTAACCTTAGCTGTATCTGTGGCCGACAGTCTGAGCTTCTCTGTGTTGGAGTCGACCGCTTGCTGTCCTTTGATGCCTTTCTTCTTTAAAAATGGTGGGGGGAAAACAGACCAAAGAGTTGCGAAGAAAGACACAAAGCTATTTGTCACAGTATGAATAATGTGCCTGTGTGTGTGTGCGTGTAATGTAAAAGTTTGTGTTGGTGAGTGGAACTTTGATTTTTGTTTTTATTTTTTTTTTAGGGGTGGAATTATCTCATAGTACATGGTTTATCAGAGCTAATCTCTTCATCAGGCATTTAGATTAAGTTTGAAAGTTTGTTTTGAATTAGGTGAAAACAAGTTTTCTGCTGCTTTGCATACTGATTTGATGTTAGAGATGAAATTCTTTTCAGATGGTGTCAGGTAGGGTTTAGGCTGCCCTAATTTGATGTGGAAAAAAATTGTGTGGCCCTTGCCTCTCTAATGTGTGCAGATGTACATTATGTACGTATGTATATTTAATTTATCTATATGAAATCCAAAATTACATCAAAATGGTTATTACACATGTTCCTTACTGTTCACAAGCAGTTTGAGTTGATCAGGAAACTTTTACTATTACAGATATTTTTTTTAATAGAGTAACTTCTTTTTTTTCTCTTGACATCCACATATTTTCAGTTGCTGATTTTTTTTTTTTTTTTTTTTTTTTTTTTTCAAAAAGAAATTTCTCCGTCTGCATACTGATTTGTTATGGCCTTCTTGATTTTTTATTTTTTTTTCCCTCTGATCCCTAGGAGATGTGGGAATGTTTTTTTGAAGACCTTAAATCCAGCATGCAATCAGAATGGACCCCGTTTACTTTCTAAATACATCAAGTCATATTGTGAAAAATTAATTCAGGACACAAAATATTTGTAATCATTAAAGTATTTAATTTCAGTGTTTAGTTGAATCTTTCTTTAACATCTAATAATTTTCCCGTTAGGATCATGTCACGAGCCAGAGTAATAAAATGTTTCTTTCTGTTAATTCGTTTTTCACATTACTTCTCATTCTGTGGAAACTAAACTGGCTGTGGAGGATGTCATTTTGACTTCAGGTTTGGCTTTGTTTTGTATCTTACAGTTCTTTTTAAAAAACTACAGCGTGAACGCTAAACGAACTAGGCCTCAATATGAGGTTTTCTAAATATAACCAATGCAACCAAGAAAACTACAAGTGTAAACACGGCGTAATATATAAAGCCCAATGTGTGTTTTCTTTGTTCCAGGCAGCGGTAGTGTGGCAATGAGATAATTACCCGCTTTCTCCACCAAACTAACACTTAGCAGGCTGTAATGACACAGCCTGGCTGCAGGCCTGCCTCACCTTGGCAGGGTAGGTTTGCAGCAGTTTTTTGTTAGGGGTGAGCCCCTCTGTTATGCAGATGCACTGGAAATACTCTGGAAGCTAAACACACGCTTTGCTAAGAGGCTTTAGTAAAGCCGCAGCCTACCAGGTGTTAATGTCTGTCCTGTCTGTTTGCTTGCTGACTGCGCTGGAGGATATCAGCTCTGGCCTCCACTCTCCCTTCCCCATCTCTCTTCGATTATCCTTCTTTTCCACCTGCACATCAGTCCCATTTCTCATTCAATCTTTCCCTCCACGGTCTCTCTTGTCCTCCTGCATTTTCTGTCTGTTACCCTGTTGTCCTGCTTCTATATCTCAGTCTCGGCTTTATTTGTATTCCGGTTGTTCCTGACACATTTAGCTTCTCTCTGAGGGAGATGTAAAGAGTAAGAAAATAGAGACGGACAGAGAGAGAGAGCCTGAGGGCTGCTGGGTTTTAGAGAAGGACAGAGTTGGCCTGTTGCTGGGCTGCAGCGAGGCTGAGATGTGATGCTAAGATACAGGTGGGTGTGGCTGTTGACCTCCTCTGGAGAACAGGGCAGTGCTGGACTCTTTGTGATGTGCTGTATAGAGATGTGCTCAGACAGAGGAAACTGCTGGAAATTGGTGTTGGGAAGCTAATAACCTAATAACATTTTTTTACGTTTTTCATCCATTTGAAAAGTAGTGTAGCTTGTCCCTTAACAACCTATTATTTTTGCTACAAAATGCTACTTAATCACTTTACTTGTTCACATTTTATTGCACCCGCAGCTTTACAGCAAAGCAAGCGATAATCAAATTCACTCTAGACAGTCCATTTTCTCATATAGCATTTGGATTCGTTTTAGTAAACTCGTTCATCCGAGTAGTTCTTGTGAACTAAGGAACAATCCATTAGTTCATTTTGTCGGCATATTGTACTTATTTGCAAGTTCATAATGCTAGAATACATTGATTTAACGGTTCTCATACTGCACATTGCTGCAGCACTTCAGCTAGCCGGAAATGTAACACTCCTTGCAATGATTAGGTTTTATGTCCCTAGGCTTGAGCAGCTCCGAACAATATTATATGTAAATAAATATGAAGTCAATATTGAAAGTACAATATATGTATATATTTTTATTTATTTTTTTTTTACATCGAAATCCCTTGCCCAACCGTTCTTTGAGGAGGGGTGAAAGTGTGTGTTGGACGGTGACGTAGCCAGGGATATTTTGGCAGGACTGCAAATGATTTTAATACAGGTGTTTTGTGTAATTTAAATAGCGTCCGCCAATTTATCTGGTATTTGTTTAATACAATACAAAGCATTGTAGCTAGTTTGACTGTAGTGAAATGTTTAAACTGTGATTAGCTTGTTGCTTGGCGAGCTACAGTTACAGCTCTGGTTGGAAACCGCAGTATGCTTCTCGCAAGGCTGCTGGGGAAAGTTATGATGTTGCCCTTAAGTCTTGTAGTTTCCTTTTCCACCATCATTCACGTGTCCTATTTAGTGTGGCACATACAGATCTGTCATACATCCCCACGCACTGGCCATTTTTCCTGAACTCCGTATTCCTCACTAGCTGTTTTTTTTTTTTTTTTTTTTTTTTCCACATCTCTGTCAGTATTTTCACAGTTCCCTCTTTTGCTCTCTGATCCGCTGCCTATAGCTTGTGGGTTTTCTCTTCTCGCAGAATGTAAACACCTCTGAAAAGATCCATCCTCTTATGCAGCCCAAGTTCTCCTTCGAGTGTGATACATTATTTTGTAGAAATGGTGAGCTGGGAATCATTCATGAAGAAAACAAGGAGGAGAGGGATTT
This sequence comes from Puntigrus tetrazona, assembly GCF_018831695.1. Taxonomy (NCBI): domain Eukaryota; kingdom Metazoa; phylum Chordata; class Actinopteri; order Cypriniformes; family Cyprinidae; genus Puntigrus; species Puntigrus tetrazona. The sequence continues at coordinate 24,557,424 of NC_056712.1, read as the reverse complement.
TCTGCTCTAGGATGATGCACAGGCTTACAAACAGGATGTTTCTCTTTTTTTCCCCCTTTTATTTTGATGCTTCTGCCCTTTATGGACTCTGATTTTTTTTATTTAGTTTTCATAGTTGAAAGTGGGGACAGGGGAGTTGCAGCAGACTTACAACATACACCAAAGACACTTTTGTGGGTGTCCACGGCTGTGTTTACTTCCATTTCACGCTGGTCCGCATGCAACACTGCACCACTTCCTGTAAGATAAAACACTCCGTCTACAGCATTAAGCACATATTCGGATAGCACTGTGTTCACATATTAGACCAAATTTTGGATAGTAACCTTTACCTCAGTAAGTACATGTGCCATATTCGGTTTTGCGTGTATAGTTTGCTTACAAAATCAATACTGTCATGAAAGTGTAAAAATGAAATTGGAATTATTATACAAAATGTGATCCGCTAGAGTAACATTTTATTGCGCATATTCTACTTGAGAAACTACTGAGCTGAACTTTCTACTCGGATGCATGGGCATTTTGTTATGTGAAGGTTGTGATGTACCTGAGCATGAGGCAATCATTCATTCTTCTTGCTGTTAATGAAAATAAATGAACACCATATAGTGTACGCTGCGAATTGTATATTGCAGCTGCTAATTGTATAGCATTATAACACCACACCTGCTATCCCGTCGGCTTTGCATAATTTCCAAACGGTTACATACCGTTGTATATGAGTGCAATGGATCACAGTCTCCAGTTTGTCACTGCTTTATTCTTAGAACAGTAGTCCATATGTCGTTGCACCTTCCTCTCTCCTCTTGGCTCTGAAGGTGAACGAGAATATCACAGCATCCACGCGGCATTGCCTGTGCCCAGCTCGCCTGTAGAGAGGCAACGCAGGGAAGCTGGAGTGCAATGTCACTCCCACGTCTGTTTGGTGATGGCAGGGTTGTGCCGAACTCTACTCAATAGAAGCAGTAATTAGTTGTAATTTACGGGCGACTCCTCCCCAGTGACCCCACTACTCAGAATTCCCTGGCCACTTAGAGAGATCATGTTTTCCTCTCACAGTGCGCGCCACTCAAATGAACCACAACATTGCCATAATGGCCCACTCCCCACTGGTTTGCCCACCTTCTGCAAGGTAGCTGAAAGTCACTTGGTGGAAGCTCAGTGGAGCATGCACGCTCCTATTTCCATCTATTAAGATGTTAGGAGAAGGGCAGACAAAGTCCAATAAACACCGTAATGACAGCAATTCACGGCAATGTCAAGAGTTCAACTGGAAATGGGCCAGACTAGGAGGGGAATTTGACAGACAGTTGTTTTCGGTACATCCCGGCCCGCACTATTATATATAATTTTAATCTGACATTAGCACTCTTTGTTGACTGGTATATCCGTGTAAATTGGACGTAGGTAATTTAGCATTTCAGACAGGGTATTACGTTGGCCTTGTGTTCCATTGGCCACTAATGGGACAAAAAGCAAAATGGAAATAGCTTCCTAATGACCTGAGTGAGGCCTATCAGTGAAGCTAAATAAATTATCCAGCTACAGCAAGAGCAATGTGCAATTTGCGCCATATGAAAAGTGCTAGTATGCCGTTTCGCAGCCGTAACTAGTGTAATAACGTGGAATGCTTTACAAAACGTTCATCCTCTTTGCTTGTGTGTAGTAAACAGCCAGGATCAATTTACACTTTCACTAGCTGCAGAGGAGTGAATTACACCCTCAACAAGGGAGGGATAGAAAAAAAAAAACCCTCTAAAATTGATAAATGAAAATGATACATTGAAAATTTCTATGGCTAACATTTCTCTACAGGTCATACGCCTGCAGCTGTGTTGTCTGAGACTATAAAATGCTTTAGGTGCTCCTAAATATCAAGACCTTATTTTGTCTTCAAAGTATGCAGATGACTTTTATATAATAACTTTTAATAATTTTGTGTGTATATATATATATATATATATATATATATATATATATATATATATATATATATATATATATATATATATATATATATACGCACACACACACACACACAAAAATATATATATAATGCTAAATGTATGATGTACCTTTATGAATATAGTTAGACAACTCAAGGCTAGCTGACTGTTATTTCTCCTTTTTTAAAATTAATTAACCTTTTTAATTTTCTAACTATATAATGAAAAAGTGGATAATTGTAGAAATAGCAGAAATGTAGTTTGACTTCTTTGAACACCATGCAATTTATTAACACTTTGTCTGACAGCGTTTGAAGAGTAATTCAAAAATTTCACTTTATAAAGCACCTTATCAAGCTGCGAAAGGTGCCTTTCACAGAATGACCCTAAAGTGGGCACAGTATTTTGCATTAATCTCTCGACGCTACGTTTAGATTTGTCACAACCAGGCACTTTAGAAACTGCTCTTTTTTTTTTCTGAAAGTAGAAAAATGACCTATGTTTGTTTTATTTATATACATTGATTAAATGTAGGAAGCAAAACATTGATTTTCATGGGCACTGACTTTTATGTGACTTTTAGAGTTTTTTTTTTTTTTTTTTTTTGGCTCTTTCTTGCCAAGGTTTTTTTTTTTTCTCCCTCCAATAATACACCCCCTAACCCCAAACTCTCATATGTCTCTCTCAGGTGAGTTTGACACGTAATGACCCTCGCGGCAGCCCTACGGGGGAGTGGGGTGAGTGGGTGGACACGCTGAGGTTAGCAGTACTTTAGCGTGACGACTGGAACTGTGAGTGATCTCTCTCTCTCACCGGCCTCTGTTTCTCTCCCCTCTCCTCCGTCGGCCCACCCTTGGCAGCATTCACCTCACTGAGGATGAATATTTAATGTGAATAGACGCAGGGGTCATGGGTGACATGTCTGTGAGGGAGCAAATTCCTCCTTGATTAGTACATAAAAAGCAGGCCCCATCTGCCACTGTGTGGGGATGTGACAGGCGCGCCAGTATAGCGGGAGGGGGGGGGACCGGTGAAGGAACGTCTAACGCAAAACACAAGGAGAGCCACGGCAGGTGTGTTCACTTCATCACCGTCACACATGCACTCTTTTCTGTTTAACACTAATTTTGTTACTATGTCACCTACTACCTGCCACTTTAAATAATGCTTTGTTTGACTTTCTGTAGCACGGTTACAAAGGTGAACCTAAATGATCCAGAAAGTTTGAATATGCCGGAGGCGGGAGTTGAAGATCTCCCTGACAGGGGTCTCTGCCAAACGTTCCCAACAGACCCTCACGGTACGTTTGGGCCTGCCAAGTCTGTCCGGCCTCCTCCCCCGCCAACGGATCCAACTCACCACCAGGTGGTGATCAGTTGACAGCTCCGCCCCTCTCTTCACCCGAGTGTCCAAGACATGCGGCCGGAGATCAGATGATACAACCACAAAGTCGATCATCGACCTCCGCCCTAGGGTGTCCTGATGCCAGGTGTACTGGTGGACACCCTTATGCTTGAACATGGTGTTCGTTATGGACAGACCGTGCCTAGCACAGAATTCCAACAACAGAACACCACTCAGGTTTAGATCGGGGGGGCCGTTCCTCCCAATCACGCCCTCCAGGTGTCACTAGCATCACCAACGTGAGCGTTGAAGTCCCCAGCAGGACGATAGAGAGTCCCCGGTTGGAGCACTTTCCAGCACCCCTCCCAAGGACTCCAAGAAGGCCGGGTACTCTACACTGCCATTCGGCCCGTGGCACAAATGACAGTGAGAGTCCTCCCCAACCCGGAAGTCGCAGGGAGGCGACCCTCTTGTCCACCGGGTTAAACTCCAACACATGGCGGCTAAGCTGGGGAGCTATGAGCAAGCCCACACCAGCCTGCCGCCTCTCACTGCGGGCAACACCAGAGTAGTGAAGAGTCCAGCCCCTTCGAGAAGATGGGTTCCAGAGTCCAAGCAGTGCGTGGAGGTGAGCCCGACTATCTCTAGCCGGTATCTCTCAACCTCACGCAACAACTCAGGCTCCTTCCCCCAGAGAGGTGACGCCCCATGTCCCTAAAACTAGATTCTGAGTCCAGGGGTTGGGTTGTCGAGGTCCCCGCCTTCGACTGCTACCCAAACCACAAGGCACCGGCCCCTTACGGTCCCTCCTGCAGGTGGTGGGCCCACGGGGGGATGGCCCCACGCCGCTGTTTCGGGCTGAGCCCGGCCGGGTCCCGTGGGGCAAGACCCGGCCACCAGGCGCTCGCATGCCGGCCCCGGCCCCAGGCCTGGCTCCATGGCGGGGCCCGGCTGCGCCATACCGGCGACGTCGCGCGACTCCATTCCAGGTCTTTTCCATAAGGGTGTCATGGACCGCTCTTTGTCTGGCTTGTCACCTAGGACCTGTTTGCCATGGGAGACCCTACCAGGGGCATATAGCCCCGGACAACCTAGCTCCTAGGGTCATTCAGGCACTCAAACCCCTCCACCACGTTAAGGTGGCGATCCTCGGAGGGGAGAACTTTGACCGGATCCCGAGGGAGGCTGGAGACATTGAGTCCGAATGGACTATGTTCTCTACCTCTTTGGTCGACGCAGCCGTCCGGAGCTGTGGCCGTAAAGTCTCCGGTGCGTGTCGTGGCGGCAACCCCCGAACCCGATGGTGGACACCGGAAGTAAGGGATGCCGTCAAGCTGAAGAAGGAGTCCTATCGGGCATGGTTGGCCCGAGGGACCCCTGAAGCAGCTGACAGGTACCGGTGGGCCAAGCGGACTGCTGCCCGGGTGGTTGTGCAGGCAAAAACTCGGGTCTGGGAGGAGTTCGGGGAGGCCATGGAAAATGACTATCGAACGGCCTCAAAGAGGTTCTGGCAAACCGTCCGACGCCTCAGAAAGGGAAAGCAGTGCCCTGCCAACACCGTATATAGTGCTGATGGGAACCTGCTAACCTCGACTGGGGATATTGTGGGGCGGTGGAAGGAATACTTTGAGGACCTCCTCAATCCCGTCAACACGTCTTCCACTGAGGGAGCAGAGGCCGGGGATCCGGGGGGGGACTCGACCATTACCCTAGCTGAGGTCACTGAGGTGGTTGAGAAGCTCCTCTGTGGCAAGGCACCAGGGGTGGACGAGATCCGCCCGGAATACCTCAGGTCTCTGGATGTTGTGGGGCTGTCTTGGCTGACACGCCTCTGCAGCATCGCGTGGACGCGGGGGAAAGTGCCTCTGGACTGGCAGACGGGGGTGGTGGTTCCTCTTTTCAAGAAGGGGGACCGGAGGGTGTGCTCCAACTATAGGGGGATCACACTTCTCAGCCTCCTGGGAAAGTCTATGCCAGGGTACTGGAGAGGAGAATCCGCCCGATAGTTGAACCTCGGCTTCAAGAGGAACAATGCGGGTTTCGCCCTGGACGTGGAACACTGGACCAGCTCTATACCCTCTCCAGGATGCTGGAGGGTTCCTGGGAGTTTGCCCAACCAGTCTACATGTGTTTTGTGGATTTGGAGAAGGCATTCGACCGGGTTCCTCGTGGTGTCCTGTGGGGGTGCTCTGGGAATATGGGGTAAGGGCCCTTTGCTAAGGGCTGTCCGATCCCTGTATGATCAGAGCAGGAGCTTGGTTCGCATTGCCGGCATTAAGTCAGACTTGTTTCCAGTGCATGTTGGACTCCGACAGGGCTGCCCTTTGTCACCGGTCCTGTTCATTATTTTTATGGACAGGATTTCTAGGCGCAGTCAGGGGCCGGAGGGTCTGGTTTGGTGACCACAGGATAGCTTCTCTGCTTTTTGCTGATGATGTTGTTCTGTTGGCTGCATCTGGCCAAGACCTACAGTGTGTGCTGGGGCGGTTTGCAGCTGAGTGTGAAGCGGCAGGGATGAAAATCAGCACCTCCAAGTCTGAGGCCTTGGTCCTCAGTCGGACAAGGGTGGCTTGCCCCCTTCAGGTTGGTGGGGAGCTCCTGCCCCAGGTGGAGGAGTTTAAGTATCTTGGGGTCTCGTTCACGAGTGAGGGAAGGATGGAACGAGAGATTGACAGGCGGATCGGTGCAGCTTCTGCAGCAATGCAGTCGCTGTACTGGTCTGTCATGGTGAAAAAGAGCTAAAGTCGCAAGGCGAAGCTCTCGATTTACCGTCGATCTTCGTTCCTACTCTCACCTATGGTCATGAGCTTTGGGTCATGACCGAAAGAATGAGATCCCGGATACAAGCGGTCGAAATGAGTTTCCTTCGTAGGGTGGCTGGGCGCTCCCTTAGAGATAGGGTGAGGAGTTCAGTCACTCGGGAGGAGCTCGAGTAGACCCGCTGCTCCTCCACATCGAGAGAGCCAGCTGAGGTGGCTCGGGCATCTGTTCCGGATGCCTCCCGGACGCCTCCCAAGGGAGGTGTTCCGGGCATGTCCCACCGGGAAGAGGCCCCGGGGAAGACCTAGGACACGCTGGAGAGACTATGTCTCTCGGCTGGCCTGGGAGCGCCTCGGTGTCCCCCCGGAAGAGCTGGAGGAAGTGTCTGGGGAGAGGAAGTCTGGGCATCCCTGCTTAGACTGTTGCCCCCGCGACCCGGCCCCGGATAAGCGGAAGAAAAAGAAGAAGAAGAAGAAGTTTGAATATGTTTCAAACATCTAATCAAGACTAGAAACCGCGTTGGCAATTATTATCTGAAAATTGTGACACTAGTAACCTAGTCACATTTTAATAGTATTTTTTTTGTTAGTTTATTTGCTTGTAAATTCAAGGACACTGTAAATCAACTATTATTTTTCTAAGTTTATTTTGATGAATTTGTTAATTTAGTTTTTAGTGAACCAATTCAAATAATGAATCTGTAATTTAGTCCCTAAAAAGACACACTTTTTTTGTTTATTTTTGATTTCTGACTTTTTTATTATTATTATTATTATTAGTAGTAGTAGTAGTAGTAGTAGTAGTAGTAGTAGTAGTAGTGTTTTGTTAACAATATTTACTGTAAATTCATATTCTTCTATAGCAGCTCACAAAAGAAAAAAGTATTCTTTTCTCAGTGTGTCGAAGTAATGTCCATATAGCAGTAATGTACAGCTACTGTATAATATAATAAAGGTTATGTGGTTAGTAAATAGCACATATTAAATTAAGCAGACCTACCGAACATTAATTAAAGCTCATAATCATAAAAAGGTTGATGCTTGACTGTTTTATACAATGTCAAAGTATACACGGAAAAAAAAAATCAATGTTGCTAATATATTACAAGCATTATTGGATTACAGTTTACAAAAATATACTACTTCAGTCTTTGTATATGTATAATTCTCTGTGTTAATTGCTATTTCTTTGTCATTCTGAATTTACTTGCAATTACGATGAAAATGAATTCTGCACTATTTCTTTTTTTTCAGTGTACAATTTATTTGAAAAGATTTCAATTATGTTTTGAAGGATATTGTCACAGTTGATAATGTCAACATGTTTGCTACTTTTTTCTTATTTGCACCGCATTTTCTTACTTTTCAAAGTTGCTGATAACTTCTTGAAGTAAGTAGCTTCCCTTAAAAAAAAAATGCAAGTATTACAAAGAACTTCATTTCTCACCCAGCCCTGCTGCATATCACTAAGCTTATCATCCTTTTTTGTACGATAATTTGGGATATATTCCCACTGCGCTGGCCACTCATTTCCACTACGGTCCTGGGGCAACATGATGCAAATTACAGTTACTGTTGAGATAACTTCATCCCAGAGTACAATACAATGTAAACATGTGCTAAAGAGGTGCCAGATAAGCAAACATATATTAGGGGGAAAAAAGGCTCATCAGGTTTAGTTTAGCTAAAAGACAACATACCCTTTGGCACTGGCTATAATTAATATGCTAAATTGAATTGCAATAATCAACGAGGGGACTAGCCTTGTGCACTGGAGGTGCACTGATTAAAATGTTAGGCTTAGGCGCAGGACTGAATGAGGCTCTCTTGAATAGAAGAGAGGATACTTGGATTTACAATACAGTCTTCATTTTATCTCTAATTAGTACCAGGTCCGTAATAACCATAAATGACTTCATTTGTATGACCACACATAAGCCCAATGGCCATTTATTTCTAATTCTCATCTGCGTTAGTCTCCTCCTACATTGGTTAATTACGCGCAAGTTGTGTTGAGCCAAAGCTGCATTTGTTAATTTGTGAGTTTGTGTAGTTGAATGTGGTCTTCCTTAAGGCCTTCATTAATCTGTCGGGGACAGATAAGAGGATAATCTTTACAGAGAGTGCGACATGAGTGGGTAAAAGTCTAGCCAAACACTTTCTGTTTTTGTTTTGACATTCAAGTTTGAGGTGCTAGAAAATAAGTAGTCCTTGTACCGACCGTCTGCCTCAGTACTTCCTATTGTTGTTGTTATTAAGCGACACAGAGATACTTGGTCAGATATTCGTGTTGTTCAAAAGGTTTTTTTTTTCTTTTTTCCTCCGTGTACGTGTGGTGGTATGTTTTTATGAGTGAATATGGTCACCGAAGGGGCACCAGCGCACTTTAATAATGTGCTACAAGCACAAACAACCACACAAACCTCAAACAACACGTGATATGCATTCACCCTGTTGAATTGACAACCTTAACTCAGTTCACTGGGCACCAAACTGATTTTCATTGCATGCTTATTAACAATGGTGCTCTATTGATTCGTAACAGGAGTAAACACCGCAGGAAAATGCCACATGCCAGTCTGACATATTTCTACAGACATGCCAGATTGCACTGAGGCCATGGAAAGGTGTTCTCTGACAAAACAGGCGCTCTCCCCTTATTTGCTTCTGTATCATCAAGCCGAGAGAGAGCAGCGAATCTCTCTCACATGTTAGTATGCATGTTAGGACGGGTGGTAGCTACTGATATTGTTTTGGGAAGAGATGCAGAATTGCTTTGTGTCGACTCGAATATTCATGCTTACCAATTTCTGTCACTTTCATGCTTCCTATATCACCTTCATGCTGAGACGATGCTCGGACTTTATGAGTGGTATGGCACACATAATGGAGCCATTCATTTCACGCTGCTCCTTTTGACACAGGAGCATGAGTCAAGAGTTTACATACAAAGACGCAACTATAACCATCACAGCGCCTCTTCAAATGTCCTCCCGTGAACTATTCTGGGTTCTAATGTTTTTTTTTTTTTCATATACATTTTTCAAAGGAGTATTTTTGCAACTGGTGTGTCACCAATCAGGTCAGCGCTGCAGGGCCCGTAATTCTTTTGAAACGACATGCTTTTAATTCCTGTCTACAGGCCACAAGAGAAGAGCAGGCTGACATCATTTAGTCATGTTGTGGATGGAGGTGCTCTTGGGAAGTAGGGGGTGCACACAACAACACATCTAGGACATAGAAGAGAGCTCGACTCAATCCCTTGCCGTTACTTTCTGCCTGCTCTCATTGCACATCCTCTTTAACACTTCACTTACGTTATATAATGCACACAATAATTCAAAAGACATGTTAATGTTTTTCTGTGTTTGAAGAACTACTTCACCTAAGCTGAATCTGTTCATCAGAGCTTATGCTTTCTAGCAGTCGGTTTATTAAAATGTTCAGCTGACGTTTCGTCTCATGCATTCTGCAGCTCTTCAGATAGGTGATATTTATCACTTCTCACTATCAAACTGTGCCCACAACAGCTCAGCAGCTCAACCTTAGATTTATACGTCTGTAATTCGGTTTTCTCATTGTTTATAGTCAAATCTTTGTTTTATAACGGTGCTAATAAGAAAAGTTTCTTCAGGACAAGTTTAGCACAGTCAGAGGATAATTCTAAAGGATAATAAAAAATAAAGCCTTTTAGTAGACTAGAGTAATTGCTACTGAAAATGGGGCTTTAAGTCAGATAAAGTTAAATTTTTAATGTCTGTGAATAGTTATTTCAAAGTGTCATAATAATTTACATTAATTTACATTTGTAATTTAGATTCGTGCTATTAGGTGACATTTTTTTAGAAGGATGCATGTTTAAAATTAAAAAAGTAATCTTGTCTTCAAGATTTTTTTAGGATGCATGTTTAAAAATAAAAAAGTAAAATGTCTTCAAGCGAATTAATGTGTAAAAAAAGTATTTAATACCTAAAACATGTCACCATATTGCTATGTTATAGATAGATGAAATATATATACATGCAATATTAGATATTGCCTTACTTATTTGTATATTCACAAATACCCAACTGCACTGCAATCTGGGGTGCGGATGTGAAGATTATCACTCTGCAATGCAGGAATATCATAATAGAGGGGCATTGGAGGCACTGAATGCACCTGCTCTTGTAAAATGGCCTCATATTCTTTGGCCGTAATACAACTGTGCAGTGCAATCTCTGGACCTAATGGCTCCCATGAGATGGCAACCCATACCATTACAAATAGCCACCGTGTTTAACAGTTGGCCATTTGGTCCAGGTTTTGTCCAAGTGGTTTACCAATGGCGTTATTGCCAACAATTTTAGCTTTGTGAAGCTGTTGACATGCAGATTTTGTTGTGACAGGGTCATAGAGGTGCCGATGTAATTCTATGGTAATTTATGAGGCCGTGCATTTGTGCCATTTAGCACCTTTTCTGTTAAGTGGTCGTCTGTTCCTGTTAGTGAGCTTAGACTTACAGTGATTATTTTTTGCCAGCACAGTTTGTTCATGTTTGGCATATGCTCACGTTACTGTTGAGATTGTTCCAACCATTAAATAACTTTGCTGTTTTTCAAGACTTTTTGGCCCGGAGTTCAGCTAGTACTCGCCTGTGGCTTAAAACCCCACATTAAACTGCCAGTCGTCAGACCTCTTTTATATCTGATCTAAATGCTAATTGCCAATCAAGCAAGGTTATCTCACCTCTGCAGCTGGGTTTTTATTAGTGATTAAACTTGTCTACCCCCTCTTTGACTATTTGGTGCTTCTTGTATTTCTTATTCCCCTCCATTAATGACTGAATAAATGTATATTATTATTTTTAAATATACGATCAGTCAGTCCTTAATGCAACATAAACCCAGAAAGAGTAACTATACTAATGCTAATATTAAATACTTTCTCGAGTGCACATATATAATTAATATTATATTTTTAATATTATTCCATGTGTTTGTTTTATGCATGCGCGCGCACACACTGTATCACACACACACACACACACACACACACACACACACACACACACACACACTGTATCATTGTAGAAATGGACTGTGCTGACATGGAGCATCAACATCAGGCAGCAAGGGATCTTAGTTTTCAATCGTCAGCCCTCCCTCTGCCACCTGCACCCCTTTTAAATGAATTTGTCATAGCTCTCTGTTTGTGACTTGTCAGACTGGGGGCTTCAGCTGGGGAGCTTCCATCATTTTAATGATATCAAAAATAGTGTCAGGCTGAAGTCAATTTTTTCAGCAACTTACCAAACTGTTTGGAAAGAAAAAACATCCTGGAATGGCATTGTTATGGTATTCATTACTTCCTGTCATTGTTGTATCGAGCTCTGAAATACGCAATCTATTTTGCTGTCCTGGTTCCCTAGCGGCGATCCTCCCAGTCATGATGGTAGCAAAGCATTCTCATGACACCCGGGCTGAGCTGGCCACTGACAATCATCTGCGCGCTTGTGTCCTTACTCTGTTTCAACAGGTGATAAGTAACCCAAAAATGAATTCCATTAGGAAACAAATCTCAGGCCAATTCCCCTCTATCACACTCAGGGTCAAACGGCATAATACCTGAGGTCAGGGGAGAAATGGGTTACAGCGTATTAGGGCTGAAATCCTTTCACCGCCTGGTGACTCAGGTGGAGACTAACACTCTCGCCATAATGGGATTTCCCAAGAGATCTGCCATTTTGGTTCAGAACTCTCTGGCCCTTTGCAGATTAATAACTCAATGGATTACCTGCTGCACTTTCCAAGGGCATTAAACTAAGTTCTCACCCTAATCAATCGGTTGAAGCTATTCTGCCATCAACACGGTTCAATACTGTACACTTCATTTCCCTCACAGAAGGGGGGACTGCACTTAATTATTCTCCATTGCGGAGCATTTTTCAGCATCAGTCCACCCTCACAGGTTAGACAAAGGCATGAAAGGAGGATTAAATTTCTCTGCATGCTTTAATGAGAGCGATGTAAATGGCTAGTCAAATAGCTTCCATAGCCGTGTAGTGGAACCAGAGTGACCAGTGAGTCAGCTCACTGCACAGAAGAAATCAATAAGGTGGCAGCTTTAAATGAGTTTAGCGCTGCTCGCTGAGTAAAAGAACAGAGGGAAAAAAAAGCATAAACATCACCTCCTCTCCAGCCTCCTCTCGGGCAGGGTTTTATTGCCGTGAATTAGATAGAAAGACGCAGTTCACAAAGATCTATGAGCCCCGAGTATCATTGCCGTATATTTCTTTGACGCTTAGCCTCCATTTACAGTACAAGGGAGGACATTTATGAAGGACATTTGCTATCTAGATGAGGTGTTATCAGGGATTCTTGGTGACCACACTCGCTGGCAAGGTCACGAAAAAGGCCTCTGTCAGCGCTGACAGTCAGTGTAGGCCTGTTTACCTGGATCACAGTTTTATTTATCACAAGGTTCCATGCCATGAATTTTCTAATGTCTTTAGGACTGTAAATTTCCCTAATGCAGTTCTGCAGCCCTTGTCTGCTATCATAAAACCTGTGAAGTCACCCACTGTACTTTTAATGTCATTTAGACTTGAGTAAAGTTGCAACATGTTTGCTAAGCACACTTATGATCGGCAGTACTCCATCTTGATGCAAACAAGCACTATATTTGACATCACATTTTAAGGGAGATGTTTTAAAGCTTATTGCAGTGCTCTGTAAATATTTTTCCCACTACCCTAAACACAGAAAATGTATCAATTGCTAACATGCAGGCACATTTCTGATTTAGAGTTTGTGTTTTTCTATATATTTAAATAAATGCATAAACTAATTAGATTTACATATAATATTTAATTATGCTATTAAATATCAAATGCTGTATATATACATGCTGTGTTTTAAAGTGTTGCTCATCCAAACTTGCTTAAAAATTGCTTAGTTCACTCAAACAAAACAAAACAAAAAAATAATTTGAACTCTCCCTTTTAGTATCCTTCAATGTGTAGACTCTTTGTGAGCTTCTTGAAATAATATCTCGATCAAAGTTTATTCTTATCAACGTTTATAAAGACAAAGCACTCAAAATTGGAAGGGGACAATTGCGGTTTATTACATTTAATGGGTAATTAAAATGATATTAGAGTAAACATGTACATCTATTTTCATTTGAAGTCAGATAATTATTTGCGTTTGAAGTAAAGGAAACAACAAATGCTTTAATTTCAAAATTCTGGCAGCCTCCCACAATGAAACAATTTAATTATCCGACAAAATAAATCTGTGTTATTGTAGTACTGGCACTTCCAAGCACTTTTGTATCTTTGGAGGTGTTAAAGCAGAACAAAGAGAGACATTTTACAGGACCGTCTTCTACATGCTGCGCTCCCCCCACCCTCCCGCTGAGATGAAGAGCGTTGCGAAGCCCACCTATTAGACAGCACGCTAGCCTCCCTGGGCTCCCTCCCAGGAAACAGGTCCGGGGGCGTTCTGTCAGCAAGTTCCTCTGGGAGTAGTCACACTTTTTAAAAGACGGAAATTAAGTGGAAAAATGTCTGTTCCCTCACTGATGTAATTATCTGTCCTGGATTAACATCTGTTCACTGGCACAAGTGCCAAGTCCACTTCAACATGTTCCAGCTCCTTGTGCCCAGACTGGATGTATACCTGTATCTGTTCCTAATGCTGTGTACCTTGGCACACATTGCCGCTGTTTCTCCCTCTGACATTAGCAAACTATTCAACATCTGCCCCCCTCATCGGTCCAGCATCTATTTGCACGGCACTTTTTCATTCTAACCTTGTAAAAGTTTATTCCTGTTTGTTCTGAGGAAGCAACTGATATGGGTAGAAAAAGTTCTGTGCACTATATATCCATCCATGCAACTATAGATGTTGTTTATCCATAAATATACAATTTTTTATTTTCTGCTGTTGATTTAACAGATGGCATCACGGTTCACTTCGAATACAATGATGTCTCCCTCTGTCTGTTTCCACATATTTACATCCACACAAGCGTCTAATTCATCCTGGTGGCAGTACAGGAAAGTCTACTGTCATTGGATAATCACACATTTCCTACGTTGGGCCTCTAGATAACACATTATCATGCATCATTAATCTTCATTATGTGTGTCAGTGCTTGTGTCATAGTGGGCGTACTTCATGAATTCCAGCTGCTAGTATAATCATATGCACAGGCTATTCATAAAATTCAGGTGAATCTTGAAGATACCCGATTTAATTTCTCACATAGAGCCTACAAAAAAGGTATAGTGCCAGTTGCAGATTTCAGCATGGAAAGTGGACATTGGCAGGATGGAAAGTGAATTTTTTGGTTGAAAATGTCACCTCACCTCCTCCTGTTGCGCCATTAGAGTTGTGAGTGGTAAAATGACCTGAAGGACTCGCCTGTCACACTTCATACTAATGTTATGCCCAGAGGGAGCAAATTATACCTGAACTATGCAGTGGAAAAGTAGATCTACATCTCTCTTTTGCTTGCTGCTAATTATCGTTATTCTTTAGACGCAGGAGCAGGGCAGACAAACCGCCACGTCCTTTCTATTAAGCTAAATGTCTCGGGAGTTTTTAGGGATAGGTTAATGAACTGCAGAATATCTTGGAAAGTGCAATCAAAGCCTAGTGATTATGGAAGAGTATGTAACATTTCTGTTTCAGTCTCAGGCCTGGGCCTCAAGGACTCTTGGGTATACAGCCAGTGTTGTTTCAGAAAACCGTAATTAGGCACAACACTGAAGGTTTTCTATGCTCCAGTCCCAGTATCCTCTGACCATCCTCCTCCGAGCCCTACATGGAAATGGGCTCTACTGGGCCATGATTTCAGCGGTGCTAATTGCGATGCAGAGCGCATCTTGAGCCGAGTCTGGCTAAGATTTGCTTAGCCTCTGGCTCGTCAAATGATTATAAAATTGATTGAATTAATAATGATCAGTATTAACATAGAGCATAGGTTTGTATGAGGAAATTAGTGAGAGCACAGACACAATGAATACATTATGAGTCTTTTTAATGAGTGAAACTTGAATGAGGTTGTAGAACAGAGCATCCCCTCAATACCGGCCTCGTACAGGTGTGCTACATTTTAATCAATTTGTGCCTAAAATATAACAAAATAAATAATATTTTAAATGATAAAACTGTGTTTTGTCATTTAAAATAGCATTAAAAGCTTTTAGATATATTTTTTCACCGTGACACCAATAAACAGAAAACCTACTTCAAGTCTCTACCACAGAGCGAAAATATGCCTGTCAGATTTGTTTTTAAGCAAGCAACACTATTAAAATACTCTTTGGAATATTGCTTTGATTATCCAGCCATGTCCTTGGTTTAGAATGGATAGATGTCTATAATAGATGTCTCTTCAAAGTGGGAACCATTTAAATTCCTTTGAACAGTAGCTGACTCAATTGGGATTAAAGAGGTGATGTTGCTTAGAAAAGGCTCATTCCGTTTCTGAAGCCGTTTTGAGTTTGATAAATCTACCTGCAGCGCCTCTCGCTATGTAAATACATAAATGTGATGCTGTAGCGATTCAGGTGTTGTGGATGTCAGCAAACTGCCAATCTAGGTTTTGCATGCACATCTTCACGTTTCAAATTTTAAGGGAGTCAGGTGTGAAAATGATTTGCTTAGATTTCTCCCAAGAGATCTGATTTTGCACAAAAGCAGATTTGATTATTTTTTTTTTCTGCAGGGTGCTGTGTAATTTATGGTGGCACTTCATTAGTGAGTTTTAGAGAAACTTGTCAATGTGCAATGAATAGCTCGGTATTATCTTAAGTTTAATATGTGGTTAGGGTGATTTAGGCGATTCAGTTTGAGGGAGCTAAGCATTATGATTTTTTAAAACCCAGCACATCCAGCTGTGTTTGTAGTGCAAGCTGTTTTGCCTAATAATCTGTGTTTTTAGCTCATTTGATTAGCATAAGCTTTCTAGCATGTCCAGTTTTGTTTTCATTATTTCTTTAGCCTGTCTGTTTTGTTTAGAGATGATGGTCAGCTAGTAAACTGCAGGTGTTGTTCTGCATGTTTCAGTGATTCGCACAACTGGGTTTCTCTGTGGGTTTAGCCTCTCATCAATGCTGTTTTTTGGAATCTAGTTGCCTGTTGACAAGCTCCACTCTATTGTGTGTTTGTATAGTCAGAATACTACACAAAACGATTCTTTCTTCACTTTTTCATGGTAAGGATAAAGCTGACGGGGGTTAAAAATCTCGGCACAATAACCCTGAACAAAAATATTTACTCTTACAGTTCGTACAGATGTTATTTTATTGTTTAAATTATTACCTGCATCTAGGATGGTAACTTAAAGTTTATGGATTTGAAGCCTAGAAGGAATGGTCCAACAGCTTCATCCACATTATTAATCACTTTAATAATTGGATATAAACATTCACTTAAATAACTTCTTGTTTACTTTTTTCATCGCCCGCATTCACAGACAATAATGATGCCTGACGGAAGCTTCTCTTTATTGATTTCTGTTTCCTGCGGAGTACCACAGGGTTCTGTCTTCAACCCGTTTTTACCGCTCTTTGTATGCGCTCCCTTTGAGTTCTGTTTTTTTACACACATATCATTTCTTGACACATAACATCTATTATACTGATGACACACAGTTGTGCTAATCATTGCTATAAATCTTTTCGATTGCCTTGTGAGCAATAAATGGCTAAAAGCTTTTTTCCATATAAATGAGAGTGACAGAAGGTATTATATTCCTCAAGCTCCTAGTTTAGCCAATAATTAAGGGTCCTTGTCACTCATGCCAAAAACCTGGGTGTTATCTTCACTAAGGTTTTGGCATAGATTCAGTGCTAAAATCTGACAAATAAGTGCTACTATGAAAGCAGCTTTTTGCAGCTCAGGGCCAATGCTAAATTAAAGCATTTTAATTATATAGTTGTACAGTCTTGTCTTGTTTTTAACCAATGTGAACTCTGAACATGAAAATAAAAGATGTTGACAAAATATTTAATAAAAAAAAAATATGCTGCTGAGTATATATATTTGTATGTTTTATTATTCTTTAAACCGTGCTGTTGTTATAAAAAAAATTGAGTGGCATTTGATTTAAACACACAAAAGATTGATAACCTTTACTTTTGCTTTGCTGTTGATATATTTTGAACATACTTTGTGTGTGTGTGTGTGTGTGTGTGTGTGTGTATGCAGTATATTGTAATTCATGTATTTATTTTCTGACCGATTGAGTCTCTTATATTAGCATGTCTTGCCCACAGTCACACAGACTATGCAGCCCAGGACTGATCATCATCTCTAGATCTTCATAGAATCACCAAATCTCTGACATGACCTCTGTTCTCAAGCCATCTGCTTTTGACCACCCTGCGACTATGCAATATAAGGCAATCATTTTCATTTGTTTCATTTAAATCATTTAAAGTGTAACTAGTTTCTGTAGTAGATTAATTTTCTTGTATCTTTTGAAGCTAAAATGTGATTTTCTTTTTTTTTTTTTTTTTTTTTTTTTTTTTTGGAGCTGAACTTTATATTTGTGTAGTGTTTGCTGCTTACATTATTTTTAGCATATTTGCTAGAGCCGAGCTCTATAAATAATTGCGACTTGACTGTCTAAATGTACGAGAGAGAATGGAAGAGAGGCTGAAATAATAGGTAGTTGGCTGGCATTTGCAAGTTTTGCTAAACCCTGCTCCTGCTGGCTAAGCCAGCCTGCCTCTCTCTGAGTGAGACGAGATGCTTCCAGCTTCCCCACCTGTGCTCTCTCCCCGTCCCACCAGCCCTGCATCTTTGTGGGGAAGGGATCAGCTCCAGCATGGGGCTGACAGGCTCACCACTCCTTCCACACCAATGGCCAGAGGATTATTCAGGTTTAGGGACAAGTCATGGATACTAGCTTTTGTGGGGAATGTTGTGCTACTCGAATATAAATAGTATTGAAAACACAGACCTTGTCAACAACAAATCTTTAAGATCCAAAATGATAAAAACCATGTGTGTGTTTGTGTTTATAATTTTTTGCTTTAATGTTAAATCTTTCATTTTTGGAATTATTTAAAGATGGCCCTGCAGATCTGAACAGTTGTACAGTAGTTTTTATACAAGTTAAAAGGTTTTCATAAGGCTTGCTCTTTAAGCCCGTTTGTTTGATGCATTTCTCTTTGAGATTTTCTCTCAAAAGGAGCCGAGTTGTGTAGATTTTTTTATATGATACTAAAATGTCATTTAAAAATGTCTTTGTAGTGGCTCAGCTCATCGTGCAAAAAAATAGCAAGTTCCCATTTTCGATGTCAATAGGCCAATTCCGCTCTACACAGAAGAGTGTTGCAGCATATCAGCTGAGATGCGTGTCGACAACTTTACAGACATGGTTGACATTTTCTCTTCAACGAGAGAAAACAGTAACCTATATTATACCGCATGCCTCTCTGCCTACTCCGTTCTAATCTGATAATGTTTCCATGCTTGCAGTTCCAATCTGTGCCTGTCTCTGGCAGCAGATGCACTTCCTCGTGTCTTTCTTTCTAGAAAGATTTTCCATAAAAACAGATCCGCTGACAGATTCGAAGAGGCTTGATTGCGCAGTTGATGGCGCAGAGATCTCTGTAGTAGACTGAAATGAATTTCCACAAAAAAAAAGAAAAAGAAAAAAACAATGTTGCTTATATTGCCAAGCTGTAAATTTGCATCCCAATCTCACAGCTTTCCATAGGATTAGATACTGTATGATCATTAGGCTAGCGTGATGTAATACTCATGATACTACTACATAATTATCAGGATCCACTTTCTCTGTATTTGTATAATACAATTTATACCCTCCCCCCTAACCCTTTTCATGACCAAGCCATAGTGTCCCAGTTTCTTTTAAAATTCTGAATAAATAACTCTTGTTGTAAAATCAGCATCTTATTAAATGTCTATAATTAACATTAGTATTATGCCAGCTTTGATGTTGCTGTAAATATTATTTTAAAAACGCTGCAAATATTATGATGCCTTTATCTTTGGGTCCTACTTGTTTTCCACATTTTGACAGTGAAGGCTATTTAAAAATAGATAATATTGGCAAAGCAAGTTTGTTCAAACCTTCTTCTCTTCCTCTCACAAACGACTAAAGTCAACAGAATCATTTTGTAACACAAATACTCTGTCGGAGTCTTGGAATAAACTACAGTTACGTGCAGACTCAAATAATCTCGGTTGCTTGTTTTTCTTGTGTAGCCCTTTTCTTAACCCTAGGGGTTAATTTAATTATTTCTAACACAAATCCTGGATCCCCGACGGTTAGGTGGTGAATTAGGCCAGTATTTCCTTTTTGTATTTACAAAATATTGTAAATGGATTTGTACCAATTTTACTCAATCCCTTTACTGAAGATCGACTAAACTATTTTTTTTCTTTAAGTTTGTCATTTCCAAGAACTGAGTAACTTTGTAAATGAATTAACTTTCTAGACTCAATGAAATGTCAAAAGTACAAATGTTCAAGAGAAAAAAGTAAATGTTTTTATTATATTATAAAATATATATATATATATATATATATATATATATATATATATATAAATGAAGAAAATCAATAACTACACTTTCAAAGCAGTTAAACACATTTTTTCCTGATGATATGCGAGTCACTTATTTTTTAATTCTCAGAAAGGTTCTTGTTTTTTTACCCTTATTACACTCTTCATCTCAGACTTAGCTTTATTTCTATTTTTTAAATTCAATAACACAACTATGTTAATTTAATGTAAATGTAAATTTAGAACCCTGTTTGCGTAAAATACTTGTTTTTTTTTAATAAAAATCAACAACAATATCTTTGTCAAGATCAGTTATACTTGAGAAAACTTGCTGTTCAGATTAAAAACTATTTTTCAGTACTGTATGCACATTAGCATATCATAAGGCTTGAGCATTAGCATATGTAACATATCTTATAATCAGTTTAAGTTTACGAGTCAGTCAAAGAGTTCAAATGTACGATCGCTACCGTTTGGGCGCAGTTCTGTGGTGCACGTTAATCAGTTGACGAACTCTAAGTAATCCTTCATGCAAATTAAATCACTTACATTCATCCAATGACAGTGAAACAATATTAGTTCCTCACTCCACGAACAATTAGTGTCCCTTCACGAGCTGTCTTGAACATGAGATAAATAATGTCGATTCACTTCCAGTGATGAAGCACACAATCTGTCTGGTTTTTGCAAGCAATTTTGATGTTCCAATCAAAATGTCGGATAGCTTCACAGACACACGTATTTTTCCTGAAGGCAATTGTCTCTATAGCCGCTGGGCCATCATCATACGCTGCTGATTCTCACAGGATCACGGAAAACAACAACAAAATGAAATGCGCTTTAAATAAGAACCGAACATAAAAACAAGCATCATCATTCTACATTTTGGGCCTTATATTACACTCAGTATAGTAGTCTCCAAAAGTATGACACACTTTTTTTTGTTAAAAGGAACAGCACACTCTGTCGCCACGAAACTTCTCCTTCCTCATTACATGACTGACATTATTACGCAACCTCAAGCTCGACACTCATTGGTTTACAATAGTACACCTACAGGTATGTTGAACATGCTTTTTCATTGAATATAACTAAAACACACAATTTCTACATCACATTTAGGAAAAAAACCCTTTGTATTATTTCTGACGCAAAGCATATTATACACATTATGTATTTTAGGGGTCCCTACACTTTGATTATTTAGTTGTTTATGGACTAACACTTTACCTTACACCGTCTCGTCAGCTCATGTTTGTCAAATCTAAAATGAATATGTTTTTGAACTCTCCACCCTTGCCATGTTGCTGGACTGACAGGTACAGTGTGTGCCACAGGGGACAAGCTTGCGTGCCATAAATCGGTCACGGGTGACTTAGCGGGCCAGTTTAGAATAACAACAGCATAAAAGCTGAGGCAGCCAAATGCACAGAGAACTCCATACTCCCTGTGGACAATGAGATTATAAGCAAAATGTGAAATTCAATCTAAGTAGCTCCCCCATGGACTACAAAGACCAGACCGTTTCTGTTTATGACAACTCTAGCTTTCTATTTGACCACAGTGATGTCTGCATTTCAAAAACATAGAGCTTGTGCTCAAAGGCGTGCGTTAGTTGAGATTTACGAGTTGTTTGTGATGTTTGATGCGCATACATATTGTATGCGCACGAGTGTGTGTCTGTAGTGACAGCTGTGATGGATCCATCGGTTACATTTGTTCTTGAACCCTCCTGCACTTAATGTCCAGAAACAACATTTCTCAGGGCTTAAATTTCACCATTAACAGCTGAAGAAAGCGATTCACTGATTTAGTATAATCTGCCCAACTCCTGCATCTGTCAGCTACCCAGAAGCTCATTAGCAGATCATGATGCTTTTGTGTGAGATTTGCTTCATTATCATGCACAATGCCGAGTACAAATCCACTAATGATTTCTACCACTTTGTGGTAAACTATCATTTCTCTGATTCATTGGTTTAAAGCATGAACTATTAGTTAGTCGAAGAAAGTACTTTCAGATTTATTTTATTGCAGAATTATTTTAAGAATTTGAACCAAAAGACAAATCGCAGGTTGTTTATTCAGCAGAGGGTTAGTAATCCTAAATAATAATCAATATTACATATTTCTGCTATAGCTCTTGAGTAAAGAAGTAAACACATTTAGGCAAATTGAGTTATATAACAGAGATGGATTTCAACCGAAATATATAAAGGTACTTTTTCAGATTTTAAATGTTTGTTAAATGTCTGAAATGCTCTATCTCTCTCTTTTGAAATAGGTGAAAATGGTGTGTGACAACCACCTCTGATTCCCCATGTTATGTGTTAAAAAATAGTACTTATTCGTGCTCTTTTGTGCTATTTTCTTGGTACGCAGCTGAGCTGCAGTGCTTTGGCACAGGAATGTACAATTATTCAGCATGCCAATAAAGCCCATTAAAACTGCAAGTGAGAAAGAGAGTACAATGACATATTAAAAGGGATACAGATGCAAAGAGCACTCAATTGTATCTGTGTGTGAAACCTGGTTTAATTTTCCCCAGAGTAGCCAATGAAAATGCAGGTGGACTATGAAGGTCAATGTCAATGAGACATCAGGGGCACACGCTCACAGTCGTTTTACACAGATCACCAACATTTTCTAAAGACCTCTTTCTCTCCATTTTCTGCTTGGCCAGCCGTTGTGAGCAGCATGAATAGCCCTCTGTTGTCCTGTGCTATGATCGTCACATACAGACATTGAATGTGATGGATGAGCTTGTACAGCACTCCACCTCATTACCCGATACTAAGGAGAGCAGAACAGTGCTTTAATTCTTGATGGTGTAACAAAGAAGTACGTTTATCTATTTAAACTAAGGAAATGGCATTTGATGAATATCATTTTCTTCTTGACCACTTTGATGAAGAATATAATGTTTATTTCTCATCTGCTTGAGATAAAAAGTAAAATACTCTTAATTGCATCTGGTTTTGTGCCCTCCTGACACATTCCCAGAAATGCTACAGCTGGAGGACAAGCCAGCCGCATCAGCCACTGTCAGCATCAATGGCAGTTATAAATTTAAGCATTCTGTGCAGGTTGTCCGATGCAATTCCTCTTTCCCAGTTTATCTTCATGTCTACACTTGATTTTATAACAACACCCTTGAGGAACACCACGGATAGTCGTTTCAGATATCTTTTTTTTTTTCCCCAACTGTAGTCTCAAATGTTTTTTTCTTTATATATATATATATATATATATATATATATATATATATATATATATATATATATATATATATATATATATATATATATATATATATATATATATATAAGAAATATATATATATATATATATATAAGAAATATATATATATATATATATATATATATATATATATATAAATATATATATATATATATATATATATATATATATATATATAAGAAATATATATATATATATATATATATATAAGAAATATATATATATATATATATAAGAAATATATATATATATATATATAAGAAATATATATATATATATATATATATATATATATATATAAGAAATATATATATATATATATATATATATATATATATATATATATATATATATATATATATATAAGAAATATATATATATATATATATATATATATATATATATATAAGAAATATATACTCTGGTATACTTCAGGTATCTGATTTATAATAAATCTGTTGAATCAGCATGCAAATTACAATTGAAGTTAACCGCTCGCCACTGTTCTTGTGTCGGCAACACACAGAATAAATGATCCTCAGAGCACAAGTGTGCTAAAGATCTGACTGAAGGCTTGAAAAGTTAGAAATGCGTTCATTTTAAATGCATATCATATTTAGTCGATATATCTAGTTTAAGGACTGCTTTGAAATAAATATGCTGGAAAAGAGTAAGCACTCATTTGCACTCACTGAAGCTATTTACACTACTTAGAGCATCATTACTGTTTAAAAAGGTATTATGAGCAGAATGAATTAATTTATGAATGAATGAGTTGACAAATATATGAATAATAATAATATTTTTTTAATTTAAGATATACCATTTAATATTCACAGACTAGTAAACGCCACAGAGCACCAAACTCACAATGTCTAAATCCTTGAAAAACGCCACCTTGGAAACAGCACGCTATGATTTTGTTACACGTTTTACACATCTGTGCATCTGTGTGCGCACTTTATCTTTATGAAAGAGCATCGCCTGCTGTGAAATGACTCTTCGAAAATGAAAGCCATGTTTGAAGCAACACATTTCTAGCAGCTGTTTTGGAGGTGAAGTGCGCGGTGTGAGGACGCAGAGGTCAGATCTGCTATGTCTGGGTGTCAGACTGTGGCGGTGGCACGTTTTACAACTCCCCACTGAATCTCATCCTGTCTAGCTCATCCCTTTCTCCTCCTCCTTCTACCTACATGCCACATTACATTTTGAAGGTGAATCCCATAAATACGAAAATTATGAAGCAGGTTGAATTACCCAGGAGGCTGCCTCTCTGTGAGCCTGCCAGATATTTTTGCTTGACGGCTTCCGTTTGGGAAGATGCCGTACGGCCGGCAGCAGGAGCCCTGCAGCTGGCTGCACTAGTCTTTTGCTGGAAATGGCCCTTAAATCATTGCTTTCTTCTTCCTAAAAGAAATGATGCCTGATGACACAAGAAGAAATGAGAGGTAGAGAGATGATTGAGGTAATCCCTGAGAGGCCCTATCATTCCAGGCTTGTTCCTTATGTCTATAGCTTCTTCTTCCCTCTCCATCTTTTTTGATCTGTACAAATGGGATGAGAAAATTAGCCTAATCTCTATAAGGATTCAGATGGGTTCATGCACAGGCATGCATATTCTCAGCAGGAGCACTGACCTTCTCTTTGGTTTCCTACTTTACTTTTCTTTTTGCTTCTTTAAAAAAAAATCTTTTCAAAGTGTGTGTATGCAGTTTAAGCCATATAGGAATATTCCTTTTCTTTTTCTTTCTTTCTTTCTTTCTTTCTTTCTTTCTTTCTTTCTTTCTTTCTTTCTTTCTTTCTTTCTTTCTTTCTTTCTTTCTTTCTTTCTTTCTTTCTTTCTTTCTTTCTTTCTTTCTCTTTCTTTCTTTCTTTCTTTCTTTCTTTCTACCTTCAATTTGGCCTTCCTCCCCTTTACCCCACATGTTAGTCCTTTTACTGTAGAGTACATCAGAGAATTGCGACAAATGAACGAGAGGTCAAACTTGCTGGCAGCAAATTAGGAACATATGAATTTTATTTCTATAAGGATGTTGGCCAATACGAGCAGTGTGTATAAAGGCCTTAATCTAACATAATGAAGCATTTCTTTTTTGGTTATCAATCTATTTGGCTGAAATGCAAGTGCAAGGACAGGGGACGGCAGCTAGGCTTTGAAAAATACTGCTAAAAAATTCATGGACAACCAGCTTATAAACCCCTGAAAGGCACAGAACAAATAACTGGTACTGGATGTTAAAATAATTTGCTTAGAAAACCGTGCCATGACATAACCAAACCATTTTATAAATTAATTTTGACTATTATTTCTATTTATATTTATAGCTAGCAGTACAGATCTTTTACTTATTGGAAACCTCATCCTGCCTCCATTCTGTGCAAATTTATTTTAGAGCTTCTTATTTCGAAATGTTATATTGGTAGATGATCATTAAACATGACATCCCATGACTGTTATCAATCAATGCTTAACCATTGGGTTTTCTCTGAAGAGATTTTCCTCATATTGAAACCATAACCAAGAAAAGTGTAATTTCAAAGAGCAAATGCACTGGCACCGAGTTTGGTCTGATTTGTACATGTCTTTTGGATAGCTTCCCTCCGCTCCCATGTCAGTCAGAGGAGAGGGAGTGGGTGCAGAAGGGAGAAAAGAGCCAGGAACGACCACAGCTGCTGGATGATGGGACTTGGCCAAGGCCCCCTGCTTCCGCTGTCGTTTGCCAGGGCTGAGGAGTGGAGCGTGCTCAATAAGAGCAGAGTGGACTAGGCCACAGGGGCAGCGGGGGCACAACCTGTCAAAAGCGGCAGTGCCAACCCACTGAGCCATTTGGAGGTACTGATGACTCAAAGTGACTTTCATAAGTTACACTCTGTGAGTTGTCATTGACCCAGGTCCAGCCAGTAGTAAATATTCACGTCATTTTACACTTCCAAGGTCCGGAGGGAGTTGACATGACGCGGTAGTGCAAAAGATAATACAAGATCGACAGTCTGTATCCACCGTCAGGGACAAAGTAAACGTGTTCCTGTTGCTGCGGCAATAGTATTACCAAGGTCAAGAGTTTCATTCAACGTAAAAAAAAGCATGTAATAAAATACACACCTTGAATACAGTTTAAGCTGCTTTTGGTAAAGATGGTTGCTATATGTAAATAGTTGAATTACAATTAGTTTACATATTGCCAAGCTTTTTAAAATAACAGTGATTGATAAATAACATGGACATGACCTTTTCAGGACTGGCCATCTGTCCATCTGTGGCCCAAGACACTGGGACAGACTCCAGCACCCCATGACCCTACAGAGGACAAGCAGTTTAGAGAATGAAGAAATGAATTATTACCTGGATAAATTACCTTTTTATTATCAAAATATTTATAGTAGGCCTATCTAAAGTTTACATATTAGTACCGTAGAGGTACATTTTAATACCTTTTGAAAAAGTACCGCCCCAGAGGCAAATTTTGTACCCTTTTTTTTTTTTTTCAAGAGCGCATGACTCCACCTCACTGCATCTGAATAACCTTTTATCTTGTGCCATGTGATGCATTAATTTAAAAATATCCCATGTAGTCTCTCAAATGATGTGAGGTTTGCATGTATAATAATTCTACAATAATTAGAAAAATGTTGTTTAAAATAGTTTTAGATTAATTAAAGCATGTCGCACTGCTGATACTGCTCGACGTTGAATAATAAGCAGATTTGAAATGTCTCGGTTTTTGTATTTAGCAGCAATTTGTTATGCATCTGAAGGAGGTTGTGGGGGAAATGGTGTTACATGCAACTAACTGGAGCTCTAAGCTAGATTAAAGTCAACAAAGTCACCCATGGATGGCACAGACCCTTGAGGATTGACAGGCTGTCGACAGTTTTAAAATAAGTGAAGAAAGATGACAGAGTTACAAAAGGGCTGCGGGGACCTAAGTGTTCAATGGAGACTGCGAGACAGGTAATTCACTGGTAGGAACCCTAGGGAAAGCATGGCTTCTTATCATTCCCCAGTCCCCTCTTTGTTCTGCCGGAGCATTCAGTGCTGTGATTCACCAGACGCGCTGGAATAAATGTGGGTTTTTTTGTGCTTCTTTATTATTTTTGCCAAAGTGACTAGAGATGAATATTGTTGTTGATAACAGCTCTTCCATCTGCAGCGCCGCAGATGCCGAGTTCATCTACTACATCTAATTTGAGATCAAATTCCTGCTGTTGTGTCTCGGCTGTGACATCTCTGTCTAAACCTTCCCTAGAAGGCTGGAGGGGGGCTTTGCCTATCTGATTGCGATTGTAATTGCATGCGGCAGAAAACCACCACAAAGTCATCAATCAGCTGGTATCCATGGGAGGTTTAACCGAATTTCATTTTCCCATTTTGCAAGACTTATAGCTAGTGTGAGCGCCAGTCCACGGCGGGGAAAATTAGTTTAATGGGGAATGTCATATGCGCTGCGTGATGTGGTAACATCCATCAGAACACTGGCCGCATGTAGTCTTTTGTCAAAAGTTTGCTGCATATATACACTCAAATAACCTCAGCTGCACATGCAGAAATTTGTATGTGCGCAAGACGTTTTAGATGTTAATAAAAGCACATTTTTAGTGCTGTTTACAAAAAAAAACTTTTTAATCCTGTATGCATTGTGACCTCAAATCTTTTTTTTTTTTTGCAAAGCTGCCCACTCAGTTGTTTTTCTGTCTTTAAGCTACCTTTTTTTTTGACACGTGAGCACATGTATAAGTAGAAAGATCCAAACTATGCTTCTTTTTGGACTCTTACTTTCTTACTTTTTAATCTAGCGAAGAACCTGTATCAACGAGCAATATAAATCACATCACTGTCGTAATTAGCTGTCAAAATACAGCTCGGAGGGATTTCGCAAGTAATGGTTTCATTGTCACAATATACGAATTAGGTTTGTATGTGAGGCTGTCTGGAAGCTGCTGTAAGGTGTCTCCTGCGGTTTGCCGAGCTTTCGCCTCCTGGGGTCCACTTCATCATATCAGGGAAATAAAAGCATGCTAGAAGAGAAGTTGATAAGAGTTACATTGGAGGCATCAAACAACCTGTCAGGAAGGATCTTTCTCACAGGCACTTTTTATGCAAGAGACTAAATATTTCCTGTAGATGCCTTCAAATGCAGTAAAAATGTAGATTTGCACAAGGAGTGTTAGTAATAGTACTTTTTATGATGTGTCTGCAGTGGAAATCACTTTTTTGTGTGTGGATTCACAGTACTTGCAATGTGAGCAATAAAGTAAATTGAAATTCTGATTTAGATATCCTTCTCTTCCTTAATTAGAAACTTAAATAGATTTAGGTATGATACCTTTAGAATGTTAGGGGTTTTAAATGCTTTCAAAGTCTCTTAGTCATCAGTATCCAAGATAATCAAGACAATATTTATTTTTTATTTCTCATAGAAGTTTCACAGGGACAACACACATATATATATATATATATATATATATATTTTGAAACTATGAATTTAATTATTCATTCTTGGCTGAATATTAAGTATTAAAACAAAAAACATATCATCCCCAAACTTTTAAACAATGCTGTATACATATATGCTGTTGTTTTAGTTTTTTAAAATGACTTTTCCAGATATTTGGCAACAAAAAAACATTCTATGTGAAGTATGGTGACAACTGGAAAGATATATATATTTTTGCCGCTTTACACACAACCAAAGCTTAAAAGCATACTTGAAACACTGTTCTGTTGCTGCCAAACAAGCACTGATGTTTTCTTCTAGGAAATGCAGATCTAGTTAAAATGTTGCCATTTCATTTTGCCTTTGTTTTGATTAAAATTGCAGACTGTTTTTTGTTGTTGTTCTCAGGAAAGGTGAATCAGTATTCCCTGTAGTGCCGAGGGTCTTTGTGGTCCCTTTTTGTTGGTCTCCTTCCATTACAGAAATCAGCCTCATTTCTTCTGCCTCATTTACAGGCTGATTGGAGCTGGGCAGGAGGATAAAGGCCAAAGCACTGCAGCCTGATTCACTCAGATAATGAACGAGATCCATAATTAGTAAGAAGAAAGCTTCTGTCTTTCATATGGCATGAATAGATTTGGAGAGAGGGAGCGAGCGTGTGTGCCTATCCAGTGATTTGTGGGTGAGACCTTTGTGTCATCGCTAATTGCCGCTAATGAGTTGTCTGTTCAGGCCGTGTGTCAGTGGAATGAGAGCGCAACTTCCATATATCAGTGTTCTCGTTGCATCCTTATGTCCTTTTATCAGTTTTCTTTTTCCTTTTTCTCTCATCGTACCTCCATCATCATCAGGTGCATCATTCTGAGTTCGAGCACAGCCATAGCATCTGGACTCTTAGAGGTTAATTGTTGGCATCCTTCTCCAGCGGATGAAGATTTTTTTTGCCCCAGGCGAGGATATTATTGCACATCTGTGTTGTTTCTTATGGAAATCTACAAAAGAACCAGTGCCATACTGCTCCCAAGGAAGCCAAAGTTGCCTTTTTTGCTATGTGAGGCAGCGGAGTGAGTCTTATGTGAAGTTTATTACTCATTAGTGCTGGCTCTAAAGAGGAGATATTTCCCTCTCACAGTAATTGCTAATTGGGTAAGAGGTAAAAAGCTAACTGTGGCTGTGATTGACTGAAATTCATGGCCCCTTTGCACCGAGGCTCAATTACAAATACTTGATCTCTAACATCGTGGCAGGGGGTATTGACTCTTAAAAGAGCATAGCCAGAAATTATGGCAAAGCTTTGTGTGAATGCACCCTCTGGATGATACTTAAGCTCAGGTTCACTCTAGTTGTCTCTTTTTTTTTTTTTTTTTTTTGCTCTAATCCTCCGTTGGAAATATTTTATAACTCTTTTAAAATCACAGTCGCTGTGCAAAACGAAGGTACATGGTGAACATTTTACTACCATCTACCGTAAAATATATATTTTATGGATAATTATGCTCTTCTTCATAGAGATTTTCTTACCTATTTATGATACTTAAGAAAATATGAAAGCAATTACTCGATAAAAGCTCTTGAGGCATCAAGTGACCTTGCATTTCGTAGATTTAGCTGGTGTAAAGGGTGGTGTCATACTGTCATCAGGTTAAGGAGAAGTGACTAGGTAGTGCATAAGCATACGTGAAGCTCTCCTAACACAAAGACAAAAGTTTCGAACCACAAAAGCCGCTACGGTGTCAAGGCTGGGCCTGTGGGCGGTGAAGAGAGCGAGTTCAGCGTAGAACGAGTAGTCTGATCTGCCTCTGCCGTGGCTGAGTGAAGACAAATACGCTGCAGTCATTTAGACGTGTGATGGAATGGAGACGTGACAGATTTCTAATAGATGTGTAAATTAGTAATGGGCGTATGCTTGGCATATTTGAAACTGGCACTGACATGCAATTGTATTTCCAAAAATTGATGCGCGTGGTTGAAATTGACTGTCATTTCTTACCATTAACTTTTGTACTGGAACATCTCATTATTCCCAGTAGCAGAACACATGCTCTCTGCAAAGACGGTCCTGTGATTGAGGTTTTAAAACTGTAATGGCTTACTAAAACACTATTTGCATAACCAGTTAAGTATTTGAAAATCATGTGCCATTTGCAAAACAAAGCACTAGTATTGCAAAATATAAAATATGAATATGAATTATATCCAGGAATTTTTTTTTTTAAATGCTTTGTTTTAAAAACTGATTACTTATTGGCCAAAATCAGGGTTGTGTAAAGAAATACCATCAATTTATCCATCCAAACCTTTTCATGTTATTGATTTATATTCCTAAAAATTGAGCAAAGCTACAAAAGAGTTTACATTTCTTGAAATTATAATTAACTGCATTACATTTTGAATTGCAATTCTACATGTTTGTTTGTTTATTTCCTAAACATCCTTAAGACATTTCTGAATGCAATACATTAAATGATTCTAAAATCTAAAAATAAATATATAGATTTACAGTGTATCATACGAGTCTCAGCTGTGTAATTATGTGCTTCAACAAAATTACAACATTATATGCAGCATTCAGTTTTACAACGATTTACAACCTTTGCGAGTTTCCCCTGACTGAGACTTGAACTGAGACTTTATCCATATACCAGAAAACAGGTTAGGGCTAAAATAATAATAAAAAATAAAAATAAAAATGTTGTGTATTTGTGATTAATCACCATTTCTTGTCTCTTCAGGGAATCAGTAATGAAGTTTAAGATAATGTTCTCTTTCTGAGACTTGCTGTATGCATATATTCAGCTTTAATTGCCTCCTTCCTAGCATGCATTCATCTCAGGGAAAAATTGACCTTTAGTGTATAATTGGTGAGTAAAATATATTGACCCATGTGAGAAATAAGATGGCAAGAGTGGGTGGTATGACAAAGATTTTCCAGTGTTTTTACATCCGAAGTGTTGCAATGAATCTCGTTAATGACGAATTTCTACTTCATTTCAAAATCGTTATATATACATATATGGAGAGTTCAAAAAGGAGAGTTCAGAGGTTTTCTGTTTAATCTCTACATAACCTTGTCATTTCATATCATGGTTAGCTGTGTGATGGGTCAGATGCTGGACAGTGGACAATGATGCTCATCATAGCAGCTGCTGTACAATCACCAGCATGCTGGACACCCCCACAACCCCCTGGAGTGCAGCATGGCATTATGGTTAAATTTATCAAGAGCACAATAGCCCACATAGAAGCCACGTCAACACTGCAAATATATTAATACAATGTTTTAAAGTTATGTCGTTGATTATACACTAACAGCAAAAGTTAGGTGTTTTAATGTAGTCCCTTTTTAGTATCGTGTCGAATATATTTCAGACTTCTTTGAGATAAGGTCCAAAAGAGCAGCTTTTATCTGAAATAGATTTATATTTGCAACGATCTAAAAGTATTTAATGTCACTAATGTCAGATTGATGCATTTCTTTCAAACAATCAAACAAAACCAATCTCACTGACATTTGTGTATTTTCATTTGCTGATGTTTATTGCTATATTGCTATTTTGGAACAGTAAAAGTTGCTTTAAAAACACCTTTTTTTTGTACATGTAAACACTTGTTCATAACTTGTGTGCAGGGCTCTTATCTCATTTAGTCAGGCTCATAAGATGTGTGTTAATCAATTAAATACAAGCATGTGCCACGTCCTTCCTGTCTTTTTTGAGAAGTGTGCCATAAAAGCTAGGTCAGGAAACTAGCTTAGAAAACTTCTTAACGTCCTGAAGTATCTATTAAAGGAAAAGGGGAAGAAATGTTTTTTTTTTTTTTTTTTTTCTTGGCCTTTTGTTCCAAATGGACAATTCACTAAGGAACAGGAAGAGTTGAAAGCTGCCATTGTTCTGTCAAAATTTCAAAAGTACTCACATTATAGCTGAGCCGGTGGTTTGTTTGGTGTAGGAAATACTTTAGATTATTTCTAAGTGACTGAGTTCAGGTAAAGGGCGGTCATAGTCCTTCAATGACTTTTCCCCCCTTCTTGTTTCACTAAAATTACATTGAGAGTCTCAGCACTCCAAAGACTACCCAGAGTGCTGTGCGGTGTTCCCCACATGGAGGTCATATATGTGTTTCTCTTTGCCTCTAATTGAAACCCACGAGTCCAGGACTCTACGGAGACATGGAAAAGTATTGTATGAAAAGCAGATTGTATAGAATATCTTTGTGTCTTTTCAGTAATAATTTATCAGACAAATAGGATGACAGCCGATGAGACTCCAGAGCTTTGTAACAGTGTAAGATGTATAAAACGACATCATCTTGTATTTCACTGGTTCCAGGTTTCATTTGTGCAAGGTCCTCGCCGTGTGTCCCTTTCATCACGAGAAGAAGTGTTGTCATTCATCAGACATTTCCTCAAGAATGAAGCTTCAGTATCTTTCTAGCATCAGTAAACAGTTTTCAATAATTATGAGTGGAGTATCAATAGATAATGTGAACTTACATTTGAACTTTGGTATTGGAGAACACAAGCTGTTGTACTATCAAGCAATCCTACTTATTAGTGTAAGACATCTTCTTCGAGAGATCATTGGAAACAAGTTTCAAAAGAAAGCTTGTCTCGCCTGTTTTTGAAATGAAAGCCTTTCATGGATAATTGCAGTGCTCTCTGCATGTAAAAAAAAAACAAAAAAAAAAAAACACAGCTCACATTATTTCACAGCGAGATCCCACAACCCAATCAAAAGTTTTAGTAGAGGTCTTTACTTTGTGTTTGAAAGTTTGCTCGTGCTACTGTGAAAGTCCAACAGAAATAAGAGATCTGATAAGTAGGAGTTTAACAACAGCCTCTCTGCACAATGAAACATTGACTCAAATTAAAAAAGTTCTCAGAGCCATACAACCTTGAAATACAAGGGTGAAGCCACTGTATATTCGTAAAAGATCACAAAAGCAGTGTGACATTTTTTTCAACTCTAGTTTAGACGCATTGCAGGCTAGTAATTAGCACTCCTGTCCAGTCAAATACTGACCAGTGTCAAGGAGAAAGAATTCAAGATAATTGTTTAACCTTCCTTTGGCTTTGTGTGAGTTTATATTTGAGCCCTGCAGAGTAAGAACAGGCTCTCTCACTCTTCTGCCTAACCTTTTTATTAATTCCAATTTTAATTCGTAGATATTTTGTGCATTTCAGATGCCTTACCTGTTTTACAATATATCAGTTAAATGAATTCATTTGCATTTGGTACAAAGTGGGTGGATTAATATAATAGGGCTGAGAAGAAGAAAAAAAGAGATGACAGAAAGAGGTTTCATATAGTAATCCAATATCTCTCACTTGAAGTGCAATGTCAAGTGTATGATTACTGAGTTTTGTAGAGCTGATGCACTTACAGGACTGTTCAGATTTCTCAACTATATTTTGAGCGTCTGTACATGATCTCATGATCGTTTAAAAGATTTGAACACCGCTCAACAGGTATGTTACTTTGTCAGTATTAAATACTCTGTCGATTGCCCCTCCCTCCGCGTTGAAGATTATTTTTTTTAAAAGCCTTTTCTTCTGTGCTCCGGTATACATCCTCTTTGGCACAGCACTGAAGACCCATTACAAAGAGGGCATTCATTCTTTACTAATGATTTAGAATTGCTTTCTTGATTCACCCACTAATTTTCATCACCGGGGTCAAAGTGTCTTCTCTTCCACTCTTCACAAATCCCCTGTTCAATCTCTGAGCGTTATTAATCTTTCAGGAATGCAGCATTGCATTATGGGAAAAGGGGGGGAAAGTAGTCCGATAATTACAGAGTACTTTTTCTTCCTTTTTTGGAATGCTTTTTCTGCTTTGCTGTAGCAAATAATATTAATATAAAATTAATATATAAACAAGGAGTACGTAATATAACATTTATAATCAAATAATTATCATGTGATTCGATAAACGGACGGTATTAAAATTCTACACTGATTTCTCAAAATAAATAAAAACAAAACACCAGAAACAAAAAAAATTAAATACTAAAAAAAGTGATTTGGGCATTTTTGTTTTATATATAAATATTGCTTTTATTGTGCATCCCTATGAATTATGGTATTTTTATATAGCCTTCATTCTTTCTGTGTCCATGATGATTCCTGTGATACTCTTCCTAACAATGTTAGCCAGAGGCACAGGTGTGGCACATCTTACCCTATTCCTGCTAAAAGAGAAGTTTGTTTAAGCTCTCAATTATTAGGAAAATCCAACGTGTCAAATTCCATGTGAAGTTAAATAATTCATAGTGTAGCTGACTGTCATTTGTTCTATATGCTCATTTCACTGAATAATCTCAGCAGACGCACACACGTTTAATTAATGAGCTGGGCTTAAATGAACTGCATTTTAAAGGTAAAATATGTGGATTTCTATGCGATAACTTGGTTAGTCTGTTTGAGTCAGCACTGTTTTACAGAACTGCAACTTTTACTTTCTCAGCCTGCTTTAACAGACTCTTGTAGTTATTATTTCATACAGTTCCAGTCCTCAGTTGCCTCTACTTACCATTATGTTCAGTGCCATGGGAGGGCTTCAAAAGACTCACTCATATTGTCAGCTCTTTGAAAAGGCTGTTTCAGTGCAAGTCTTGCCACTCACTTTGAATACAAAGGAAAATTTGCCATCATTCAAATAGAAGAAAGTAAAAACAATAGCAAGAACTCCCAAAGCTGAGATGCAGCTTGCGTACAAGGTATTCTTTAAGTTAATAATAATAATAATAATAATAATAATAACAATAAAAATAATTCACAAGACTCATGTTTTACCATATACTTTCTGTAGGTGTAAAACATTGTATAACATATTTCATGAACATTCGTCCGTTAGTAATGTACTGTATGTGCAGTGCCCTTTTTTAATTTTCTTTATGCTTTATCATTTTTATTGTTACTTTATTCTGTTCAAAAAAAGTTTTCTAGATTTAGACAATTATTGCTCTTACAGGGAGAACAACAACTTATAGAAAATTCCAAATGTTTTTTTAAATAGTTGTTTTTATTTTAAGTTCTGTTCGTCTTTAAATCATTCTTAACTTTGTCTTTTACTAATTCATTTAATACAGTCGTAACCATCTGTCCAGTGAAACAAAATATGACAAGCACGAGGCATCATGGTACATGAAAAGGAAGAAAAAACATCAATAAATATATGTAGATAAAAAGCTGGTTTCTTTTGTCTAATTAGATGCACTAATTAAACAGATACTTTATTAATTCTGACAAGTACTAATAACAGCCACACTCGCAGAAGCACACGTCGCTAAATTCAGTTCATACATATAAATCCTCTTTTATTGATTCTTGGAAAATTGTACATGTGCACAACACGCTTCTCCAGTCTATAAATAATCTCTGCACTGACACTAATATAATTCATCTGATATCCCAGTAGATCAGAGGAGATCATATTGTTCAGTTGAATAAGGGGTTAAGCGTAATTTATTTTCTGTTTCATGACATCCATACCTTTGAGAACCCAAGACGGGCACTGAGTGTTTCCCAAGGTGGATTGTTTACAAGAGTTTGAGCCTCAACAGCTGAGCTGTGTTCATAAAATTACATAGAATAACCAATTATCCATCTTTGGCTCTGTTGAAAGCCATCTCAACACCCCAGAGAGAGGCTGTTGTCCATATGCTCGTTGAGAAAAAAACATACTCAGTCATGGCTTCTAAATGTAGACCTCATTATTGATAGAGAGAAAGTGTGAGAGATAGAGACTGAAAAAAGAGAGAGGACAGTCAAGTGATTGGTTTCATTATTTTTGAGTGGAACTTCCCCAAACAAGTGCCTCCCATCATTTAAAACGCAGTAGTAGAAAGTCAAATTCCCACCCATTTAATGTGGTCTTACAAAGAAACAAGAATACAAAGAATACAGTCTCGGTTTATTATTTCACCCAAACTTTTGATTGATACTCAGTGGCACATACAAGGTATACTCCATATCCATTGACAGAAACCTGCACACGGTGACAGGTCAGGCACAGAGAGCATTGATTAAACAGCAAATGAGCGTAAGGAAGCCAGCTCTGGTGGAGAGTGTCGGTCTTAGTGTGAGTTGATGGAGTACCTCAGAGCAGCAGCGGGAACCACACCTGCCTGTCTGGGTGAAGAGGAGTAGAAGAGACGGGGGAGCTGACAGGTTGCCATGGGTCATGAGGGGAAACCTCTCCACTCGCATTCAGCTCAGTGCACACATTCCCCAACAAGTAATCTATTTTTGCACACTTTCTTCTCCTCTTGGCGAGCCAAGGGCTTTCTAAAGTGCAGGCTTTCCAAATGAATTAATGAAAGTATACATGCGTATTTAACCGGGGGCAAATGTTGCACAGTCACTTCTTGCCAAAAGATTTTGCGAACGTGTATTTGTGTTTGCCTCCCAAAGTCTGGAAGGTTTTTTTTTTTTTTTTTTTTTAAGCCTAATGTACAAACTTTGAATTTGTTCACCATTAAAACACGCTCTACCTCCACGGGAGTCTAATATTACAACTACCTCTGACAGTAATGAGGTCAATTAATACAGAGAGAATTGCTGCTGCGTTACTATAATGAAAAAACCAAAACAAAATGGCTGTGTAATTATACCAAACGCACGCTGTGGATAACCCCAGCATCTTATCCTGAGGGGTGGACCGTTGTTTCCAGCGCCATGTACTGTATCAGGAATATTGTCTCATTTGTTTTGCGCTGAAGATGCGATGCCTCACAGCTCTTGTCGCAAATTTGTTGCTGAACAACTGAACTGAGTGAGAAATAAAAAGCTTTCATATCTCCGTCGCTGTATTAGAATTCGGCGCAGAATCAGTGAAAATCAGCGCATAAGTTTTTGCCCCTCGGTACCGGAGGTGGCTTAACAGCTATCAATCTTAATATTGAATCGCAAGCTTGAGATCGCCTAGAGAGAGCAAGCGAGAAAGCACACAGGGAATTATCCGAAACACAGATATACAGCGCAGAGGAATAGGAAGCTGAAATTGGCACTGGTTTGAAGAATTCCACTGGGCTACCTTTTAATTAGGTCTCTTAGCCCCAGGCTGTGCATTGCCACTGCCCTGACAGTATGCAAAGTTCCTGGAAGCCCTTAATAGGATGATTGACCGCTATAGCAAAGAAACTGATGATAGCCTTCATAAGCATTGCGCTTGTTTAATTACCCTGGGGTTTACAGCACATGATGAATTACTGCCTCATAACCACATGCATAAAGATCGATAATTGGCATAGCCTGTTTAGAATATTAACGATAACACTTTTTCCCCTCGTTGCTTGCTCATGACTCACTCTTGCAAATAGTCATCTGGCATATTTCTCAGCCGATTGTTAATTGCGCAAGTGTGGATCAATGCGCCGTTTCAGTCTACTCTTTCCCTTTCTAAATTGCGATTGGTCCCTGTCAGTGCGCTGGAGGAGCCGTGGCCGGAGAAAGCATGTCTGTGAAAGGATGAGCTCAAATTGTCCAAGGCACTTCTTTATGAGGCGTATAAATCACACTGTAGGTGTTCACCTTGGCAGTTTGGTCTGCAGTGATTTTCATTTTGTTTTTGGAGGAATAGAGGACTGAGGCCATTACTATAGTCTTTTGTGCCCCACCTAATTGGCCGGCAGGGGAAATCAGCTGTTGAAATGGCGTCACGAGGGACATGTGCTGTAAAGATGAGCTATTGTTTTGGAGGACCTGTCACG
Organism: Puntigrus tetrazona; assembly: GCF_018831695.1. Classification (NCBI taxonomy): domain Eukaryota; kingdom Metazoa; phylum Chordata; class Actinopteri; order Cypriniformes; family Cyprinidae; genus Puntigrus; species Puntigrus tetrazona. The sequence goes on along the minus strand of NC_056712.1, from coordinate 24,519,435 downwards.
GGCCAACATTAACAACGTGCATAAGAAGTACCTTCAGCTCTCCTGCAGGACTGGCTGTTTCAAGGGGGTAAAAAGCCTGACAGGTTTTCTCCACACTTAGAGATGAGTCCAATGGCTGTTTTCAAAATATTTTGTATGTATATATAAATGACATCTCCATAATTTTGAAATACCTTCTTATTTTCAATGTAAACTTGTGGCTCACTTTGCAGTGCACTCTGTGACATCGAAATGCAGTCAGTCCACATACGTTTTTAATGAACCTAATTGCTCTTGAATGTGAAAATATGTTGTTTAATAATCAAATGGGTGGGATTTTTCACCAGTCAGGTCAGAGACGGCCACATCTATGATGTGACCTCATTCATTCAGATTAGATTTACACCTTTTGATGTCACCTTTTCTCCCACCTCTCTCTTCCTTTGCCTCTCTGTATCTCTGTTTTCACTCTTTCACTCATTCAACCCCTGCATTGCTAACAGCCTCTACATGAGCAAATGTGTCTTTTCAACTAATTACTTTATTTCCCTTTCTGACTTCATGAATCTCTGCATCTGAGTCATAGTATGCTTTAGAAAGATAGCCAAAAATGTCAAACACAACCTAATCCTAATGGTAATTAATGTTCTTTACGGTTATACTGACATACAATGTGGGCATTAGCTGCAAATTTCAATGAAATTCAGTGGGCTTTTTCAGGACGTGTTTCCCAGGTTTCTTTTTTTTTATTTTGTTTTTATTTGGCACTGTTAAAAAGATAATTTGCATCAAATACATTATATATTTATATCATATAGTACAATACAATATATCTTATATCATATAATACAAAAATATTAAGCTGCACAATTGTTTTCCGACATTGATAATCATAAAAAATGTTTCTTGAACAACGAATCTGTATATTAGAATTCTGAAGGATCATGTGACTGAAGGCCAAAGTAATAGCTTCTGAAAATTCAGTTTTTCCATCACAGGGTTAAATTTAAATGAATAAAATAGAAAACTTTTTTTTAACTGTAAAAATGCTACAATATTACAGTTTATTGTTTTATTGTTTTACAGTTTTATTGTGTTACTTGTCAAAGACATACACACTTGTTGGGCATGTAAGAGAGTTTATTAAAAGTAATAATATTATAATATAATATAATATAATAATTAAAATTCTAAAAAAATAAAAATGTAAAATACAGATGCAAACCTTTTAAATGGTATATAAAATGGCTTCCACAATAAATGTACAGTGCAATATATAAAAACCTGAGCTTGTAAATGACCAAAAGGTAGGCATTACCTAATGTAGAGTTAAAGGAAGCCTATCAACATCATAAATGCAGAAAGAAGCAGAAATTTCATTATAATCTCTGCTTTTATATGCTGTAGCAGATATTGGCTTTTTATGCAAATGATAGAATCTGAATACAAATTATACTTGGTTAATTTACTGAAGAGTGAAATTTGAATGGAGGTTTTTTTTTTGTTTGTAGGTGTGAATATCCTCTCTTTTCTCCAAAGTCCTTCATTACCACTTTTTTTTTTTCTTTATTATTTTCATAAATGATATTCAGAGAGCAGGATCAGCGGAGGAGCTGGTTTTTATTAAATATGAGCCTTTATTAGGTCTATTTAATCTGGCTGCAGCGACATTCATTCTCTCCTGTTGTCACCTTTCACCACAGACAGATTCACTATTTATTATTTGAAGTTTGATTAAAGCAGCCGAATCCAGAGAAGCTGCAGCTCATTGAGTTTCAGGCTGTGGTCTGTGAAAGACAGAAACCTGATGCTCATCAGAGAGCGTTTGTCACTGAAGTCTGTACATAAGCCTTCTGTCGGCCAATTTAAAATCAGTAAAAAGGTATCGAAGGTGAAGGGAAAAATCATTAGACTTTGAACTATTATTCTTAAGTACCCAACTATTAAACAATCTCAAAAAGATCTGAATGTGCTGTTAGTATTTTTATTGCATCTCCAATGTCGAGGCCATGTAGCCTACCTTAATATTCAGAGAAAATTGGCTCTCTTATTGGTTGCCTAAAGCTTATGTGCAAGTTAGTAAATCCACTTGCTCAGGGTGGAATGAGAACAGTTACTGCGGTAACAAGTTCATTCAGCTCCATATCCTGTATCAACCGTTTAGCTCATTACAGAAGGCAAAAGACATTTGGGAAGCAATTCAGCTCAATGAGAAAGCTCTGAGAACTTTCTATGAAAATGACATGGACTCCTCATTACACCTTTTTATGACTTCTCACAATTTTCAAGGTTAAATCCTTTAGCCACAACCTCATTACAGACTAATGGAAGAGACTGATGTGTCATTTTAGGTACAGTTGGTCTGAATGTGGTAAGCGCTCTCACAGCATGTCTTCTCCATGTTCTTGAGGGGCTTTTGGTTGCACACGCCTGATGTTTCTAAGCTTCATTTTTAGCCAGGATCTCTAATCCCCAGGCTCACGTAATGAGGGAGGTAATGAAAAGTTAATCCACATAGCTCTACTTTATGTTGCCTTTGGCTAATGCTGCTTTTAACTCAGCTCTCATTAACTTTTAAATCACAGGCCATTAACAACAGGTTGGGAGGCTACCCTGCAGTTTGCCTCCCAAGCACTTTGTTACCACTTGTTGGGGACGTCAAAGAACAATTAGGCAGAGAAATTCTCACTGCTTGTTGACCACTAATTAGGATACAGTCTGGACTTTCTGGAGTTCTGTCAGAGTCAGACTATTGATTTAACTTCAGCTCACCACTCCTTTGGGGACACTCGGTTGGGTGGCATTTTTGTCTTCAGAGGAAATGTAGGAATGATGTAGGAGGGGATGCTCTTCTTTACTAAATGCAGGAAGAACTTGTTCCCTTGCTTCTCTGTGCTTTTACAATTATGTGCTCTTTTATTTAGAAACATCCCATGATTTTGTTGTACTGGAACTGCTTGCATGTTCATTCTTTCCCTGTGCTGGTGTCCTCGTGGGTCCAGGAAGGGTACCTTGAGGTCATAGTCCGGATCACTAGATGCGTGGGCCGGACTATGACCGCACCCATTCACGGCTGATGGGTCAGGATGCCGGCACTGTTCATCCCCTAGATCCCCCCATTTGGGCCAGGCCAGGAGAAGCTGCGAGAAGAAGCCTTCACAGCCCAGACCAGAGAGGGGAGTGTGTGTGGTCACCGGACTCCACCTCTTACCTGGACCCTTCTCCCTTGAACACTGCCCAACCTTCACTACCCCTGAAGTACGATGAGGACACCAGTTCCCTAATTTATTCTGGACACTGTGTCCCCTTTATTTTGTTTATAAAAAAAGCTTCTCTGATGCCTGACACCGCACTCACTGTGTCTGTCGCTTGCTCCTCCCATCACAATATGATAATTTGTAGTTAAGGATACACGTTAGGAGTTTAATCAGAAAAAAAGTTAATGACTAAAATATGTTAGCAGTTTTCTGTTCATGTGGAATTAAGGTTTCTTGTTACATTAAGGACTATTTTTGGATGACGTTTATTGCAGCAGTGAAAAGTCATTAAAAACTGTGGTATTTTTAAAAAATAAATTGAATTAAATTAACACTTGTTTTAGTTTTAATGTTACTTAGCATGTAGTTAAGGCCAGTTATTACATTACATTTATGCTGCCTTTAAAAAGTGTGTGAAAGGTCACTGTGGGGTCTGCGTAACCAAACATTTTACAAGAATAGTTTTAAATGTATTTACTTTTGAATCTCATTATATGGCAATGGATTTGCCTTCCTGTTCAGATTTTCTTCCCTAAAAACAGCGCACTAAACAAATTGTTAATGAAACCATTATCAAGGAACCACAATCATTAACAGAAATAGGAACCGGAAATGGGCTCATTAAATTCCTTATGATTTCCATCCCTAATGATAAAGATTTTACCACTGCAATGAATTGGAAGATGATTAAATTGCATTATCATTATTATTTTACAGAGCTGATTAAAACAAATGAGTTCGTTTCAAACATTCTGATATACAATATACACAAATATGATGCTTTGGCTGCTCACCTAATAACTCCCTGCAGGAAATAAGAAACTCTCCCATTCTCTTGACGACTTGCAGACGTGACAACACCAACTCATAAACCAAGTCTGACCGAGCCAACAATAAATAGTGATTTGATTACAAATGGTTAATGCAGGAGCAAACAAGTGTGTAAATCGTACATTCCTGGGGCTTTCTTGACAGCTCTCAGCTGATTAGCAATTCATCATCTCCCAGGCATGGTGACACACAGCTCTACAGCTCTGTTGCTCTGTAGAATGTGAATGAGGTTAATGAATGTGAATGAGGCTAATTCTGCCGTCCTTGCCAGACCACCAGCCACATTAAACCTCACTTGGAGATATTTTATTGCAAATGTAAATTCTGATCTGTGTCAACGTAGAGCAGAATGAATGCGTTTCTTGTGTGAAGGGTACTCTAGATGTCAGATGGTAGTTATGTCCTTCGCTATCCCTAACCTGCCCCGCATCTGACTGAACACTTCACTGCTATGCACAGTATGCGTGAGAACGAAAATACAAGAATTTGCATACGATTGTTCTTACTAGATAAAATGCGTAAACTTTTAGTAAAAGAGAAACGGGGCGTTTCAGTTCTGTGATAGTTAAACAGCCAAGAGGATGTCAGATGCACACCAAGCCATTGCTGTTCTTTTGGAGCAGGAGCTGTTGTGTCCGCGTTTAAAGTTTAATCAAATGCAGATCAGACAGGCAGCAAGTGGCTGGGTCTCTGTCAGGGCTTTTATCTGGTCTTCAGGGATTCCCTGCATCTCCGTTTGGACACCACCTGTGCTCCGTCTGCCTTATTGTGCCAATCAAAATAGCCTTTTCCCCTCTGGAGGCTCAGTAAAACATATCTGTCCCAGCCTGAGAGACACGCGTCTTATCTCTTTATCAGTTGCTCTTGTTTACATCTCTGGAGAAAAAAAAGAAAATTAAGGTAAGACAGCTGCAGAGTTATTACCATGAAGCACATCTGAATCTCTCATAATGTGTCATCAGTCCATTGTGATTGCATTCTGCTCTTATTTGAAACATAGATAGGAGGGCAATAAATGTAATGCCACCAATTCAAATCGCACAGACAGGTATTAGGTGACAGAGACATAAAATGCTCCCCAGATTTTCTTCGGTGGACCTATGTAACGGCTTATCCGATGGACGCATGAGAGGGTTTTGTATTATGATTATTATCTATATTATCTGCAGAAGGGATTGAGTCAGATGAAGCATGGAGATACATTTGCATTCACTGAGTACTAATGTTTGTAATGGATCTCAGAAGGCGTAGGATAAGGAAAATATGAAAAATAGCTGATCTAAAGCTATGAAAAAAAGCTATATATTCAAAGAGTGACGGGATTGCTTCCCACAATCCCGGTTCAACAGGTTGCTTGCAAAAACAATGAAAGTATAAGTAGTGAAATAATCTGTCAATTTTTAGTTTTTTATCAAAATATGCATTATCTCCATCTTTTTTTTGTGTAAATTTACTGAATATTTGGTTTCTCTATTTAATAAGTACTTGCAAAATCCAAATTAATTTTTTCTGTCATTCATTCTCTTCTTCCACATTTTTTCTCTCCAAGGTTGTTCGATACAGCCTTGACATTCTCTTTAGATTTAATATGGACAGACAGTAATTTACTTGTTCTTTGCAAACATTTCTGTTGAGATTTATGATTGGGGATCTGCACAGTACATCAAAATGTGGCAGATGTTAATTTCCTACAAGTAGCAATAGATTATTTACTACATGTATGCCAGCCGTATGCTAATGAGACTGTTTGTGTAAAGATCTAGATTGCTGTACACATAACTTCTAGTTCAATTTAGGCTCCTCCTCTTGGTGATTTAGGTTGTTAAATACATATTTTGCACATTTGACACTGCTGAATAATTACAATACTTTGATAAAATGACTTTTAGCATATTGTATTAAAGTATTATAGAAGACCACCAGTGCTGCATCGTAGCATTTCATTGTAAGTTACAGTTGATTGAGAGAGAAAGAGTAGGCGTCATTCACAACATGTTCATATTTAACAAAAGATTATTAAACAGGAAGTGCTGTGAATGTGTTTACAATCTTCCCAGCCTGTGTGGGCCTTGGCCAGGGACATTGGCAGCTTTTGAGTCATGTCTCTACGGACATCCCAGGTGGAGTCCATAACCAAGGGGTTGATCTGGAAGAGCATGCGCTGCACTCCATGATTAATTAATTATAATTTTCTGCTCAATAGGCCTCTGAGGAATGTAATGCAGTGTCAGCAATTTCCGCTCTATTAGGAAGTATGCAATATAAGTCACACAGCAGACTGCGTCATTTTACAAATTAGTACTGGCAATTTGATAGCAAAGCTTTAACTGGCAGATTCATTACGCTCAATATTAAACCAATATTAAAAGAAATTAATAAACAAAAACCCATAAGCTATTAGAGTAATATTGGACATGCTATCTTGAACTCAGTGCTTAATTACAATTTAAAAATCAACTGAGAATTCATCATTTTTAAATGAGGGTAATTTATTCACATTGTTAATATATTTAGAAATGGATTTAAAGGCTCTCAGTGCTGATTACTATTGCTGCTTTTTAATCATATTGGTCAAAGGGAAGGCTTTGGTTATGAGTCAAACGTTTATTGGTTGCTGTAAAATCAATCTAAATGACTTTAGTGTTTCTAACATGGTACAATGTTTCTGTAGCGTTCAATAATTAAACACGTCCACATGAAAGATGCTGATTGGTTTCTTGTTTCACAATTTCATTAACAATTTAGCATTCGCATTATTGAAATTTATCTTAAAGTAAGAAGTTTTGGTTTGTGGGAATCAAATTAATATTTTATTTTTATTAAAATAGTTTATTAATGTATTTATTTGTCGGTTCATATGTTAGCACGAGAAAACAAGAATTAAAGGACTGAATGAATATATTTTTTGTAAGAAATATTGTCAAATTAAGAATTTTTGGGAACATCTGAGTGCTTTTGTTCTTTGTAAATGTAGAAACGGTTGTAGAAACCTACAAAAATATTTTAGGTACAGGTCTGGATTAAAGGTTCAAAGGTTTAAAGACATTGAATCACCAGCGCTGGAAATAGAGAAATGGATTAAAGATTTAGTAAATTTCTCACTTTTTTTATTTTTTTATTTTTTTTTTATTTACAATACCATCAGATTTTCTTTCATATTTAAAGCTGATGTCATAACATGAATTGAACTACCATGCCTAATCCTATAATCCTTTCTTTAAAAAAAAAAACAAAACAAATTGTAAATGGTGTCTCATTTGTTCAAACCATGCTAAGTTTGTTTATAGCTTTATGTTGTGTTAGCATGTCGCGTCTCTATGTTAAATTGCCATATGCAGTGTTGCCTTGGCATTTGAATTACTGGCCAGCTGAAATATTGGAGTTTTTGCTAAGCCTCGGCTTGAAAGCTGTGCCTGTTTTCATCAATTCGTCCCTGTTGGAAGCACTTTGGCACGGATAAGACATTCTTCTCGCAGCCTAATTCAGTCCATTTCACCCAAACAGCCATCTAAACAATCTAAAATGCCCCCAGTGGAAGTGCTAGACCAGAGTCTGCTAACTAGAGGAGAGAGAATGTGTGGCTAACTGGACATCTGTGGCAGCCCGGTCTTTTTTCTCTGAGGTTCTGTATTGTTGATGGTACTCCTGAATGCAGCATGTATGGAGGAACATTTTATATATTAACAAAGTTTATTGCTGCATAAGAGATGATAAAAAGGAAAATAAACACGCAATCAAAAAAGAATTAGCATAATTATAGTGGGAAAGCCAGTGGTGCACAAAAGGCGCAGGATAAAGAAAAGTGCCATATCAGTCTCAGCAGTTGAACTGGCATTAGTAATGGAAAACTTCTGTGGTGCAATATGTTTAAAAGCTAAAGCCTGTAGCTGAAGTAGGCTTCATTTTTCTGCCTGCCGTTACTTTTAAAGTTGTTCCGCTTTTTTGAGTATAGACTGACCAAGATCTTGTGCAGAAAAATATACACTGTGAAGTGAAACTCCACCTTGGCTGTGCTTTTCAAAGACATTGTATCATACAGACCATTGGTGCCAGTGGTTTCTATGATGCTTTTGGGAAACATGGCCCAGATCTGTCGATGAGTGGTTTCCATCACTTGTGATGTGTTTTGCTGCATTTTGTGCTTCCCTATCTGATGCAACTTATCTGCTTGTTAGTAGAGACTTCAAAACATGAAATGGTTGTGTCTTAAAAAAGAAGCAAACAAAATGGTTACTGTTGCATGAGTACTCCTGGACCAGGGATGATTAACACTACTGTATGATACGGTATCTTTGGGGGCCTAATGAATAGAGAGTCAGACCTGTAACCTGAAGGTCACAGGTTCGAGTCTCAGGTCCGGCAGGGGATTGTAGGTGGGGGAAGTTAATGTCCAGTGCTTTCTAGACTTTCTGGACAACTGAGGTGAGACCCTTGAGCAAGGCACCGATCCTCCAGCTTCTCCCTGGGTGCCGCAGCACTGCTTCGGGTTGTGTGTGTGGTTGTTCACTTCTCACTACTGTGTGTGTGCACTTGGATAGGTTAAATGCAGAGCACAGATTCTGACCATACCTGAACACGTCATGTCCTTTCCTTTCCTTTTTTACAGCAAAGCTCAGAGCTGTTGTTTGCTTTATACTTTTGATTTGAACACAAATCAAAATGCAAGTACCATCTGACGTATCTTATATATCCATTTTTCTTGTTTTCACCTTCCAGATTTTTTTTTGTACATATTGGTTTAAAAGCTCAACTGAGAGTACTGCCACCCAGTGGATCCTCCAGTTAGTTTATAATATTGCCTCACTGTATAAAACGGGTGTATAATGCTATTTCATGCATTCTGACTTGGAAAGTCCAATTTGGATTCTTACGCTAAACTTGACCAAAGTCTCAAAAATTATTTAGATTTATGCCATATGAGTCATTTTGTGTGATCACTACACAAAGCTTTAGCGTTAGAGAGAAGTGATACAGCTGTATCTTAGTCTTTTATATCTTATCTTAGAAGAACCTGTAGTTTTATCAGATATTTAGGATGTGATACTATTCTATAGATTGTCAAGATTAACATGGGATTGAAAAAAAACAAAAAAACTTTGTCTGCTTTAATAATATATTTGACTGGTTATCCTCAACCCCCACAAAAGTTGACAAATGTACAATAAAGCGATACTCTACAAAAAAAAAAATCATAATATACTTGGAAGTGTCAACTTCATGGTGTCTGTTTCACGTTATAGTGACTCATAGTCACAGCTATATATATATATATATATATATATATATATATATATATATATATATATATATATTATTTCTGGTACAACATGAGGATTTATGGTTGACACACATCAGACATGTATGATCTAAAAGAAGAGCGAAAGGGAAAAAAAAGAAAGCAAGGTGAAAACAGTGATACCTTATTTGCTATACGAAGAAAATAGCACAACGGCACGTCATGGCCATGCTGAACTCGATATTCAAGGAGAATGTGTCTCTCCAGTGCTCTCATTGCAGAATACATTACATTGTGAAATTGGCTAAGCAGGGCTTCAAAATACAGGAGATAGAATTCCGCCCCACTAGCCAGATACCATAATATCAGTAAATGATAGTAAGATATGCAGTGTGTTCCTCTTTCCTCTCCTCCTCTTGACATCAATATGGAGCCCATTGGTGTAAGGCTCACCTCTTTATCGACCTGGAGCAGTGCAAAGAATAGAAGTGCATTACCTCTACCTTTCACTGCAGAGACTTATCCCAGATAAGTGATTTTAATCACACCGACCAGCGCTATTGATCAGGAAGGTGTTGTGTTCAATATAAAACTAATTTTAGAGCCAATTACTCATTAATAAGAATGTCCTGCCCCTCTCTGCACACGTCTGATTTGCCTGGGCAGCTAATGGGTATAAACGTACAGTGCAGAGGGGGGTTCGATGCAATTTTCAGTGTAAAGTAAAAGGTTGAAGATTTTGCTATTCTCTTTGTAGTCCAGAAAGTGGAAGCACGCTGTCTTAAATAATCTTGCATTCCTTTAATTTATTTTGTGTAGAAACAAAGCCTCCAAATCCACAAGCAGGCTGTCGGCACGCCATACAGCCTCCATTTGGCTCCAATGCTACTGGGTGAGGGTGTGGTATTGAAAACGTGCTGAACATTACAGGACAGGTGGCAGCTGCGGCCATAAAGTGTGCACAATGGAGGATGACAATGCAGGCAATGAGCACTGCAAAGGGTCATGAAAGCACTACAGGGCCTATTTGAACTCAATGCCACCGAACACAGTTATCAACTGTACACATTCACTCTGCTGCAAACAACAAAGCATGAATATGCAATCAGCTGATTATATGCCACTTAGTGTCAAGGAAACAAACCTGTTGTATTTTTGTAAAGTTGTGTTTTTCATTTGGAGCAACTGTAGGCATTAATAGAAAAGCACTAGCCTGAGGGGTTCAGCTGTCCTTACAGATTTGGAATTCGGTGTATTTTTAAAATATGCAGTAAAACTGTCACAGTCCAGCTGTAACTAATTGGTGCTGCCAAAACAGTGGCAAAAACACTGAAATGTATTTTGTAAGAAAAAAAATCCAAACATCCAAATGCTAATAAGGTCAAATGAGCAAAATATGTCCTAAACGTGACCCATTGTCTCCCGAGAGGCCGAGTTGCTGGCCTATCCAGAGACGGAGAGAGAGATTGATCGATTGGAAAGTTAAGCGAGAGGTGTTTGGGCATGGCACTGAGAGAATGAGAGAGAGAGAGAGAGAGAGAGCTCTGACTGCTAGCCAGCCGTTAGCACTGCAGACCTCATCTGTCCTCATTACTGCCTCTTGTTTCCCCACCAAGCATACGAGTGAACGACAGACTTCAGGAAAGTAGTGCTGTTCTGCACCCATGCATCAATGGCACCAAATTGCATGTTGGATTGGTCTCTTCCTCCAGGCTGGCTCCTCTGAGAACAGACCAAAGCATATTGTGTGTGGCTAGGAAGATAGTCCAGGCTACAAATTATTTCCATTTTCCAGTATGCAGTCTATTACTGTTCTCTTCTGCAGATACAGCAAGTAAATGGTCTAACACTGGATAGATATCACCTCGGTTTATGAATGCGGTGATACTGTGGAAAAAGTCCATGAGCATCGTATTTCTTTCTTTATTCTTTTTCTTCTTCACTGCGGTGTACCTGAGCTACATGAAAGGCGTTCGGTCTTAAAATAAAAAGCCTGCGCTTTAATCTGTTTCAGGGCAAATACAATATTTATCAGTGTATAGACTATCTCTTTGCAGTTCACAACAGAAGAAAGAGTTACTTCTGATCCAATTGATATCCTTTGTTTAATGAATTCAAAATCTGCGATTTAGTCAAGCTGTATGTGAACAAAAAGAAATGTATCCCGCCTATGCTTTCATATTCCTCTCAGGTTAGGCTGTAATTGCATTCTCTTGAGAAATTTGTATTTGACACTCCACTTCAACAATGACAGTATTGTAATTGCTCAGAACAGTCATGGTTCTGCATTGTGAGATATCAGCAAAGCATGGAGAGCAGAGTCTCTGCTCGCATTTATGCTTTTCCGATGAGTTCTGCCACTTTGCATGCACAAATGATCTACCAGTCATCTACTTAACACATTCTGGTTTATACGAGCTTTGTTAACTGGTAAATGCGATGGAGGTGCGTATTAGGTTGTATTATTTGTTTATGCATTTTCAAATAATTTTGATCTGTCATTTCCCCAGTTGATTATGTTTTTATATTCTTAAGTAAGTGGGGAAATTGGATTTGTAGTGTAGTCAAAACACTTAAAAACAACTTGATGGACTATCAGCTTTGTCAGAATACGCTACAAAACTGCTTTATACATAATAGGTCATTATGTTGTGTTATTTTTAAACCCTGTAAGCTTGTTGAGCACAGCTTTAATGACATATTTTTTTACTTGAGTTGAAAATTTGTCCAGAACATATACAGTAGACTATAAACCACTGCTCTTTCCAAAATCATTTGTGTGTGTGTATGTATATGTGTGTGTATAAGTATATATGTATATATGTATGTCTATGTGTTTGTGTGTGTATGTGTATAAGTATATATGTATATAATGTATATGTGTGTGCATATATATATATATATGTATATGTATGTGTGTGTGTGTGTATATATATATATGTGTATATGTGTGTGTGTATATATATATATATATATATATATATATATATATATATATATATATATATATATATATATATATATATATATATATATATGTATATATATATATATATATATATATATATATATATATATATATATATATATATATGTATATATATGTATATATGTGTATATATATACATACATACATATATATATACACATATATATATATATATATATATATATATATATATATATATATATATATATATATATATATATATATACATACATGCATGCATGCATGCATACATACATACATACATACGTGTGTGTGTGTGTGTGTGTAGTATGTCCCTAGTATAATAACAATAATAACAATAAACACTGCCAACAAGAATCAACACATGGATAAGCTTATATCATTTTAAAATTTTAATTTTAACTTTCAAGCTGAGTGTCATTTCTGTGGTTTGAGAAGAAATACAGATATGATAATTTGATGTATTTTCAAGGCACATATAGTGTCCCCATCTGATCACAGAGCAGTAATAAAATTATCAGTAACACGGACTGATTAGATAAATACGTTAGCTACAGATGATTAGATTTTCAGAGATAACATTAATGCATAACCTCAGTAAATTAAGACGGATAAAATGTTTGGACTTCAGTTAACAGAATAAAAAGTATAAATAAATTATTCAAATAAATGGTTACACTCTATACCAGTGAACACTATGGGTTTAAAAGACTGAATTATTAATGAAATTAAAATGTTCACATAAAACTAAAGCCAACAGTGCACTGTAAAGAAATAGGACCAGTATTACAGTATACATTCTATACACTGTATAGAGCAATTCCAACACAATTTCAGACAAAGTTACAGTTTTTATAACAACACGACCAACTTAGTTGCGTCTCCTAAAACAGTTTAAAGTATAACAGACCAATCAGAGTTAGGACATAAAAATAGCTTACTTTATGCTTCCAATGAATGTTGAACATACAGTAATCGGAGGTAACAAAGGGGCAACAGAATTAAATGAGATGTCTCTATTAATAAACAGCACATTGTATGTTATCATTCAGGTAAAGCACTAAACATACATATTTTAACTTGATCAGGAAATGCTTCCCAAACTGCTTCACCAAGAAAGCATTTGACTTATACGTGAATATCCCCTTACGGCAACACCCAGGATGCAATGCATAATAGTGCTGGGTTATGAATTTGCTTAGCAATTTTCAGAACATAATATTGTGACAAACAGCAAGATACTGTACATCAGCATTTAAGTACTTGTGTAGAGTATGTTTCTGGCCTTATCTGCAACAGATAACCTGATGTTGTTTTAAAATAACTCTTTTAGCATTATTCAGAGGTTGAGAAAGACAGATGAGGGACGCGAGGGATGAGAGGAGATGTAATTAAACGTAGCAGATCCCTCCAGGTGTTTAACGCTATTCGCAAGGTCGACACATGAAACACCGCTGATGAGCTGTGAACGTCCGCGCCTCCGCAGCGCACGCTAGGCCTAACAGTTGCACGCGGTTGAAGTAAAATGCAACAGATTCGCTGAAAGGCTTTGTAACGCCGTGCTCCAAATCGATGAAGCGCACCGTCGCCCATCACATAATGATATATGACTGTACCTATGGGATTACTGAGGCGACAACAGCCCTGGGAGGGTCCAACAGACCGATAAAAGCAACAAGAGAACTGTGCCGTAGTCATCACATAAGCATGGCAAACGCAAATGAAACTGTTGTGCCTGAACCGGGATGCAAGCAATTTCGGTCAGATGGTGCTGAAGCGATGTCCTTTTCTGAAGGATTCCTTCTTTGCGGTCATCGGAGTAACACGTTTAATTTGACAGATATATAATGAACTGAGCACAGAGTGCCAGAAGAGTGTCCCTAATAGTACCCATAAACAATTCCTAGACTGAAATAAACCGCCCATCATTAGGAACATTACAAATAATGTAAACAAAGACTAGCAGCAAAGATCTCTGTTTTGGTTGTGATCCTGGAGATTAGGCATGCACCCTGTTGCGTTTGGCTCACTCAGGTCCATCTCTTTCTGCTCTGCTGCTAGAGAGGTACAGCTTGAAAGGTTTCTGTGTGTTTGTGTTTTTTTGAAAAGCAAGGGGACTGAGATCTTATTGTTGTTGTGATCAGAGAGAGTTATGGTGTAATTTGCTTGCTTTTGCACTTCTGGGGTACACAGCCACACAGCCTTTGCTTGCTTACAGTAATAATTTGGCAGTCCCATTATAAATCTAATAATAGAACTGCTTATTTGTAGGGCTGTCATTTGATTAAAATATTAATTTTTTTAATTACACAATACACTGTTTAAGTTAATTGGACATTTCTGTAAATGACCAGAGTCAGACAAATAAGGCATTGAACATATGTCACAAAAAGTGACTTTGGAAGATATTATGATATGTGTATATATATATATATGTGTGTGTGTGTGTATATATATATAATTTTGTTAATAATGTTTGACGTCTTGCTCTATTTACCTCTTTTTTTTTTTTAACATATGATCGATGTTACATTTTACTTAGAAAACCAAAGGACAAATAAACACGTTATTTTTAACAAAAATAATTAATTGTAGAATTAATTGCATTACTTTTGTTTTAAAATGACACTTTTCAAATCCGGATTTGTTAAAAATAATTTTGTTATTAGCAAACAATCTGACAAAAATATAACTTGTTTTAGTTTTCTTTGACATTTGTGATGCAGATAAAGCGCAGCAGCGTCATCATTGAATGGTGTCTGAACTGATGCATTTTCACACAATTGGCATTCACAGTGCAATGAATGTAAATGAATAAACAAGTGTGTGGCTTCAGACACAACATATGCATGAATGTGTAAATAAAGCAAAGCCTTTGACACTTATGCCATCTCATGCGCTCACATAAATTAACACAGCAGTGAGCTGTCATGATAGACAAAGGAATCAAGGGGAAAATGTAGTTTTTCATTTTCTTTTTCTACAATGACAGTTACTCTTGTATATGTGTTTTGGCATCATTCTGACACACGAGTCATTGCTATACCAATACAGCTATACCCGTTATTGACTAGCTCTTCTGAATGGATCCAGCTTCGTCCCTTACAATAACAGTCTATACTAGACATTAAATTTGTGTTCAGCCTTTTCCCCCAGCTATTGTCTATTTTTTATTTATTTATTTTTTTTCAAGGACTCAAAATGAAATTTAACAGACAGATTTAAATTATCCAAGCATATGAATCTAAAAGGTTATGCGAGACTGCCTGTAGAAAGGGTGTGAAAATTGCTATTTAGGTCACAAGGCTTTAATAATGATCTCTGTAGGCAGGCCACCAAAAGCATGTTAATCAGTGGTCAAATGCAACATGCTTTTAAAATTGTGCTTTTAAGTAAGTATAACTGATTTGCTTTATCTGGATGTGTTGCTCACAATGGCAGTTTATCATTTTTCTAGAATGTTTCCTGCGGGTTTCCACAGCAACAAGGTAGTAAAAATCTCACAAAGTCAGCAATGTCAAGGATAGGCTATTAAATAAAGTGTGTAAAATTGAAACGCAACCGTTTATCTGAACTTGATTATCAAATTCCATGCGTGCCTTGCTTCACCAGTCAGTCTAAGAAAGCTTCTTAGAAAACCTCTCATGGCGCAGTATTGTCCAGTATTTATTTAATTATTTTTTTCTCAAACAGCAGGTTTTTTTTTTTTTTTTAAGTCATTCAGTGGACAGGTAATAAACACAGCATTAGCGCTAAATACAGGTGAATGTCAGCGCAGGATTGTCTTTAAAGCCAGCTTTAATCGGTTAGAAGTCCCTCCAGTGGGATCAGCAGCTTGTGAAGATATTAACTTACCCTGCCACTGTGCAGCAGGCTTTATCCACATGTATGAGGGTGTAAGCCTTTTATGAAGAGATTGAAATTAATTATGAGACATGCATACATGTTGAGAGGGTAGACCGAGGTGCTACGTGTGTGCATTAGAGAGAGATAGAGATTTTGTCGACCTCAGAAATGGTCAACAACTGGCTCAGTTTTCTTACAGAGAGACAATGCAGCCATATGAAATAGATGAGTGCCAGTGAAATATGGCAACAGGTTTGTTTCTATGTAATCTCCTGTCTCAAATGCTTATCGTCCAACATGAGGGATGTGCGGAATTATAGAGGAAGTATGAACGATGCGTGTGGGCTGGGATTTAGGAGGTAATTGCACAAGTAAATCTGCCTGAAGTATACAGTTGTCAGACTTCCCAGAAACGCCTGACTATGCTTATTTGAGTGTTTGTGTTTGATAGCGTGGGTCCGTGACTGCGCGAGAGTTTAACAGGTCGCCACATTGGCTCTGACACAGCTGTGCAGATGTGCTTATTTTGTTATCCAGATCTCGGAGAGAAAACAGGATGTGGGTTTAGCTGAATGAAGAGTACGTGAATGTGTCTGCAAATATATTCCTCTCGTTTAATTTAGAGCATTATCACTCGAATCGTAATTTTGCATGAATTACGGCGCCGTTAGTCAAGCCAAACTGTTGTTTTTGCATCGCGTTTCATTGATAGATGCTTTGATTAGATGCAGGTGTAGCCTCATTTCTCGGTTCGCTGCGAAACAAACCTCTGCAAGCTTGTAGTCCTTGTTTATAGGCACAGCTACGATGATTAATAAAGCGCTAGAATCAATGAGAAGCATTCTAGTGATGTTAGCGCACTGTCACAAAAGCCTAACCTTTGACACAAACCAGGTGCAAGTACTCATGTTTTCGAGCGCATTTACAGTCTTACTGTATCTGAAGAGCTCAGTCAGGCAGCACTGACTCAGAGCCAGCTCTTTTCCCTCGAGGAATGGATGTGTTTTGCGTGGGTCGTGCATACGGCTCTGGATGTAAGAACATCGCATGTCATTCACTTCATGTTGTCCACGTTTGAATTTGATGCCTCCCCAAAAGAAGATTAACAGCTCTGTTGGGGCTTCATGGGCTAATTTGAAGTATGATCTCACGTCACTTGCCAAGCGTTCCTTGGATCGCTTCCTTCTACTTTGCACTTATCCTATACGAGCCATATTTTGGAAATGAGTAAATATGTTTATGTGGGATTTGCCCCATTCCTTAACTAAGTTCACCCTGGCTAATTTGAGTAATTTACAGCCCTGTTTTTCGTAATCTTGTTTTCTTAATGGAAGGTTATCTTAGACCATGGTTGCATCAACATTTCATTCCAGTTATCTCTGCCTCCGGAGCGTTTCTCCCAATCCTCAGCCTGTATTGATAATAAACCCTCATCCATAGATCTCGGGTAGCATGACTTAATGTGAACATTGATCAGATTAGCAGTAAACTATCTCCCTGAAACCATATGGGACCTGAACATCTTGGGGGAAAAAAGCTATAAAAAGTAAGACTGAATTTGAAACTCAGCGAGACCATGGATTAGTGCCCCGCCAATGACCTCTTTACTCCATAGACACCATTTGGATTTGTGTGTGTGTGTGTGTGTGTAGGGATTATGATGACCTACATTCTGTGAAACGGACGGTTGCTTAGGGGTCTTATTGTCTCTAGGTGATGTGTTCATTGATGTCTAGGTAAGCCCATTAGTACAGCCATAGAAATTGATTTATGTTTATAATTTGCAGTTGAAGTGAAAAGTGTGTGACCAAAATCTTTCAGCAGTTTTCTTTAATTTATATAAACAAATATATCATTATATAAAGGACTTGACCGTTCTCATTGAAATTTCGATGCAGTTTGATGTGGAGTAGTCCAGTCGGGCCAGTAAAGTAGTCCAGTCTCTATAAAGAGTTCTATAAAGTAGGCATTTAACATTTTTTCAAACCTCTCAAATATTTTTCAAAGAAGTCTCTCGTGCTCACCAAGAATGAAATTATTTGATCTAAAATGCAGTAAAATTAGTTAGAATTCATAACAGCTGTTTGCTATTTTAGTGTTTATACATTTTAATATTCCTGTGATGGCAAAGTTGATTTTTTTATTACTTAGTCGCAAGAACATTTACAATTTTTTTTGTATTTGATATTGATTTAAGGCTCAAAAAAAAAGAAAATTATAATTGTTGGAAACAGTTGTGCTTTTTGGAAGTTTATTTGTATTTTGTGAAACACTGAAAAGTGTGGATACTCAATTCTTTGCAAATGAAAGGTCGTCTGCTTCATCTCAATAGACCTGTCAGGGTAACATCATATTTATCTTGTGACAGGAATGAAAATGAGGCTGTAAGAAATAGGAGGATAGTGCGTTAATGGATTCTATTATTACTTACAACATGTCAGCTGTTTAGCAGAAAAGGTAGGCAAAAACTCCATAAACCAGTTTTGAAACTAAGTTTTTCTAGCCTACAAATTTGTTTTCAGCCAAAATATCTAAAAATGTAATTAAATATCTTAATCAAAAATGATTTTCTATGACAAGTAAAAATTACAGTCTTGTTTTCAGAAGAAACTAATTAAAGTAACTTTTTTGCTCAGACCAAATAAAATAACCTGCCAATAGGGTAAGCAAAATAATCTTATATATATATATATATATATATATATATATATATATATATATATATATTATATTATATATATTTATTTTTTTTTTTTTTTTTTTGTGATGATCTGGCTGGAAAAGTGTCTTTACAGTGCATTTATGCCATACCATTGTAAATACTGCAAGTCTATTTCTTCACACAAATTTAGATTACCATGAATAAGTTATAGGTATTTGTTGTGTTTATTTATTTAGCAACGTGGAAAGAAAGTCTATAAAACAAATAGTTCAGACTTTCAATACTGATGGCACGTGTCATTCGTTCTCTACTGTCAAAACCAATTCATAGTTCACAGTGGCCATTTTGTGAACCTCTTATAGTTAAGAAGGTAAACATTTAACGGCGCAAATACTGTTGATATTGTCAGAGACCGATGTCTTTGTTTTTCATAGAGTAAACAGACCTCGTATTAATGGATGAAGGCACTCTCACAAACCCATTAAGAGTCCTCATGTCTTGCGAGCCGCTTTTCTCGGCCCAGTTCGGGTGCCTGTCATTTTGATAAGGATCTGAGCAGTCCAATCACACAGACTTCAAGAAGTCGTGAGAGAAAAAGCTTTGCCAAAATAGGGCAAATAACAGTCATTTGCATGGATAATAGACTTTTCTGAAACAACCCCCTCACACACACACACACACACACACACACGCTCACACACTCTTTTCATTTTATTCAATAAATAACCAAGTGGCTTGTGTTGCTAGGCAACCATGACACAAGTACCCATTGCGTTGTTTTAACACAATGTCAATGCCAGGCACAGGGCCCACTCTATCTTGTGGGTATTGGAGGCTTGCTAAAGAATTTGCATGCAGCACATCTCACCTGGTATATCACTCAGTTAAATTTGAGACCTTGAAGATGCCAGTCACTTTTAGAACTGTGATAGGCATACAGTGTTTCGGGAAAAGATATCTTTAAAGTAGATGAGATTTAAATAGGTGTGCAAAATGATTTTTATACAAATAGCCAACAATATAAGGCACCAGTGAGGAAATTTATATGGCATAAAAAAGTTGACCATATCAATAATCTCATGTCATATTGAGAGTGTTGGTATTGGTAGGTTGTGCATCCAAGCTTTTGATTACCTCTACGCATTTAGTGTTGCACTCCACAGTGGCGCTTTTTCAAACCTGCGTCCTTGAAGTGCAAGAATGCCCGGTTCAAACACCGTTCCGCCTCCTAAAGCGAACCTGACGTCTAATCAACACCTGCAACCTCTACACCCAGCCATGTGTCCAAGTGAGACTTCTATAGTCGTGCCAAGCTCACACTCGCAGCGAGAGTTGAGGGAAAGGAGGGACTTTAATCAAAGCTCCACAAACATGAAATTATTTTTTCCTCCACTAGCATTTTATATCCCGGGCAGCGCTGTCCGGCCCTCGTGTCTCTTTGAATTGTAAGATAGCTTTTTTTCTCAGTCGGCCGGAGAGCAATTGTGCCCCTCAACACTAGCTTACAATGTGTATCTAGAGAGCCTTCACCTTATATTAGATTTGCCTTCACATTCTACAAAGAGGTGGGAGTACTGCAGTGGCCGTTTCAGCTTTAGACAATAAATGCCCCATGAAATACATACAGATCCGCAGTAATGACTACCATCCATCTTGGCCCGCATTTCAATGGCCTGTGCATTTACTGGGGCCTTTGTGTCTTCTTATTGTTACCCCCGGCCGATTCAGTTAGAACGATTTGAGTACTTGATGCTCGGTCTGTCTTCCTTTAGAATTTGCCTTAGAATACAGACTTTCGATCTCATTTTCAATAGCGTACCTCTAATATCTTTGTGCACGCGAGATGCCACGATAACCTCAAAGTCATTATTCGTGCGGAAAAAAGCATTAGGATTGCGTTAACACTGCCTCTGAGTGGTGTGAGAGCACAGCCAAAGACTCGTCTTATTTAATGCCAGGTACAATATTCTAAAGTAGTTTGATTTCAGATATTACCAAGAATTTTCATTAACAAATTATCCCTAAATATCAACAGCCACTTTTCCAGACACATCCCTGAGCTCAGCTCTGCTGCACTCCTGCATTCTCATTAGGCTGCTGGGCCGTACTAATTACAATCAATCTGAGGTGACCACGTATGACCTTCAGAGCGGTGAGAAATTCACGACTGTGAGATTTACAGATGTTGCGACCCACAGCGCAGGTTTAGGTAAAACACCACAGTCACAATACGGAGTTTGTGCCATTATTATTTAGATTCAGTACAGTGTGAAATACTCTGGCTTTTCCCGCCTTATCTCAGCTTTATGCCAGCTTTATTAAGCATTAGGGCGAACACATGTGCCTGGCAATCCGTTTAGTCCTCGCTGATTAGCTTCCCTAATTTTTTCTTTTCTTTTACTAAGGTGAATGCGTGGGAGGCCGTTTGGGAAACGGTTCTCTAATCAGGTTTTTGCCTTTATCTTCCCAGTGAACTCTGATATTAGAAGTGTTCGAGCTGGCAGATAGCGTCAAGCTACATAGTATGGAGTTGGTTGGAGATTTGAGACGTGACTGCATTGACAGATTTCCACATCCTCTACGTCCTATATTCATGGTAGGAGAAATTACAGGAATTATTTAGTGGAATTCGAATGAATGATTCAGTTCGGTTGTGGCTCACTTGGAAAAGAGAGTGTGTTAAATTGTCCCGTTTGGAAGGATTTTGTAAAAATGATTAATAACAAATATAACTTAACGGAGTCACAGTGTTATATGTGCTGATAAATTAATCAAAACAAAACATGTTACCTGAGCGTTGCCTGAGCCACTAAATAAATAAGCACGGTGGTTTGACTTATTTGACTTAATTTTTGTATGCACAAATAGTCATTATGAAAATGTATGCCTTGAAGGACACTTTTTGACAAATATTTTCATCCCCCGCCACAAAGCGAAAAGCAAGAAATTATTCATCGCTTCTAAAGGTAAACAAGGGCTACATCTTGATGTTGCTCATGCTTGAGGAATTTATCCAGTGTTCTGTGGCTCCCTGCATTACGTAAATAACATACTAAAACCAAGGCATTCAATAATGC
The DNA here is from genome assembly GCF_018831695.1 of Puntigrus tetrazona. Taxonomy (NCBI): domain Eukaryota; kingdom Metazoa; phylum Chordata; class Actinopteri; order Cypriniformes; family Cyprinidae; genus Puntigrus; species Puntigrus tetrazona. The sequence goes on along the minus strand of NC_056712.1, from coordinate 24,497,576 downwards.
AGGTGGTAGACCCTTCCTCTCAATTATTCATTTCAATTGTTCCTCTCTGTACAAGGTGTGGGTGAGGTCGTTAAAGATTTATTTTCTCAGAAGTCTGGAAAAAAATAATATAATTTGTGCATGTTTTGATAGACCCAACATAATAACTTTTTTATTTGTTTATGCGGTATCGCTGGAAATCAAAGGAAATATGTAGATTCGCTACCAGGAAAATTGTTTATTATTTTTGAACCCAAGTCTCACAGGTATGAGGTACAGAACAGATAAACAGATTCCTTTATTGATATATTCATTGCTTCTGTATTTTTCCCCACCGTAGAGCACAAGGCAGTAGCATTAGTTTTGTTAGACAAGATTTACGGTGAAGTAACTATATTTAGGAAAAACTTGGTCCAATTGCTTTGCCTTAGTGAAAGCAGTAATGTATCTGTGGAATTGATGTTGTGCTCTAGGTTATACTGATTAAATAGGCTGTGACAGCATTCAACCACAGTTTTATTATCGCTCTTTTGAATTTCATGGGCTTAAGATTCAAAGCATTTCAATCTACTGTGTGTTTCCTAAAGTCACACATTTAGGCTAAAAAGTAGCTCTCAGAGTGTGATGTCTTCATTTGCATTATTATGATAAAACATTTATTTAACAACCAGCACAAAACAATTAACATTCTTGCGTTTACTCAACATATGGTTTGAACAGCCACTGTCCTTACTGAAACAATCTAAATATGACCTCTTAATAGGAGTCAGGTGTTCCAGTCAGCCTAAGTGTGTGTTTTCATTTGTCATATGGAGAGAGAGAGAGAGAGAGAAAGAGAGAAAAAAGTTTTGTTTACCTGTTCTTCACAGAATTGCGTTCAAGTGCAATATGGCCCCATCAAAAGAGATTTCAAAGGTCTTCAGAACAAGAGTAGTTGAGTCTCATAAGATGGGAATGGATTACAAAAGTATTCTTAAAGTCTTGAGCCTCCATCTGGCAAATAGAAATACAGAACTACTGCTACTTTCCTATAAGTGGGCATTGTGAAACGATCATTTCAAGGGCACGGCATAGAATCAGACAAGCCACAAAGAACCCTACATGAGAACTACTTAATAACATCCATGTTCACTATTATTCATCAGTCTACTATTAGAAGTTTACTACAGTGTCATCATGATTATTTTTATATATATATATATATATATATGAGAAAAAAAGAACAGGCAGCTTTTTAATGCATGTTTTGCCATAAGTTAACTTAATTTTAATTTGTTCAATAAAATTGTAGTTCTGTTAAAAGATATCTACTGTAAAAATCTTTTGTGGTTTAATTGAAGGGGTCAAATCGAGTTTTCACTGATCTTTTGATATAAATGATTTCAGTTCTGACTGTGTGCTGCACTGCTCTCCAAACTCAGTTGTCCCAATTGGTTTAAATCCAGAATACTATGAGAATGTTTGTAATGTACAACATTTCTAATCAGTTCCCCTCTGAATTCTGCTTGTGTGATTTCAGAGATGTGTTTTTCATTCAAAGCACAAACATATCGGCTGTATATTCACATGAGTGACGTGAGACATATGTTTCTCCCTCAATTAGTTTTGTGATTTAAGTTTCATAGCCTATTAAGACAGATTTGTGAAACAAATAATAGATACAGTGCAATCAAGAAAAGCAATCAAATCATTTATATGAAGAAAATCACCAAAGCAAATTGTGCAGAAAGATAAAAAGAGTGCCATTGTTTCTGATGTACAATATAATAGCATTTGTTTTATACATAAAGGCATGTATGAATGTAAATAGAGAACTACTGCTGTCTTTGATCTGTGCCTTAAATAACTTTGTGGTGAAATAAGTAACAACACTTATGGTTTGCTTTAAGGTACAGTATAAGGGTACTTATTTGCTCTGCCCCTTCGTACAAAAACAACCTCTTTGCTAGGACAGTTTCACAAAAATATGCTGAGTACGGTCATTTTGATTTTAAAAAAGTAAAATGCTAACCGTTTCTTTATATTCTGGAAGATTTTATGCACTTTCCACATCTTACCCGTAGTGTTGGTGTTCAGCCAATAGCATCATGATTTTCTGATGACTCGGAATAATATTGTCTTTCCTGCTTCCTCCTCCATTACTCCATGTCTACTTAGTGGTATAAATGTGAATAGTCATATATTCATTTTCACTTTGGAAAATCTTTGCAAATTGGATGAACTAGGGAAGTCTCTTTAATTTCCCAAGCTTTGTGACTGTGTATGGTACATTTAAACGTTTGATCAACAAGAAATGTAATTTTTCATTATAGAAACTTTTAATTTCTTAAACAGCTAAACGCATTAAAGCTGCGTTTAGATAATTCAGTCTTCCTGCGTTTAGTCGGCAACACAGTCCAGCCTTTTCAGTGCTGCTTTGGGCTCTGCCTTGTTGTCCTCTCCCTGTGGTATCATGACCTTTGGTAGTTTCCTTCTTCCTGTTGTGATGCACCCAGCAGAGCATTACACCGAGACTGTTCACAGTTAAAGCACTGTCTGGTTGCGCCCCTTAACCTCCCCTCTCACACACACTTTGCTCCTCAGATGTCACTGTGCATAAAAGGATCCAGGCCTGCTGCATGAGCTGCATTGGAAGCTCGAGTTATAGCCTGTCAGACTCCACCCCTCCATCAGTAGCAGCAGTCGTCCCACATGAGGGCAGTGAGGGAAAGCGTCATTAATAGGGTAGAAAAAGACAGGATCAATAGGCCTCCTCAAAGGAATTCATTTTGAGTCTGGATAGAGTCCATCTGTAGATATTTTTTCACCCACAAATTAGCTGAATGAAGTGCCTGTAGCTTGTATGAAGGACTGTTTCCTCGACCGCCTGCTAGCTGAGCAGCGTGAGATAGGCCTGCTGAATGGCATTATCAAATGGGAAATTATTGCTTGGAATAATCAGTTGCTGCTTTGATGACTGTGCATGAATTAAGGCAGACTGTTTTGCGCAAAGTGAGGTCCTCGTAGCATTTCATAGTCGGTGGCACCATGGAAATTCACCCACCAGATCCTTGGTTATGATTGATTGCTTTCAGACCACTTCACGCTTTACCCTCTGACCCCTGAATGGTATTCTATTATTTTTCTTATTTCTCCTCTTGCCCTTTGTAGTGAACTCCAGGGATCCGCTCACACTGTTGCTCAGAGTCTGGTGCTTCAGCGTGTAATGAGTTTGATGTCTAAGAAAAGATATTCAAGTCGAGCACAATCGTTCTCGTAGCGATGAGACAATGTTTGCTCTCGACGATTCACATCCGTCTGTCTTTGCCCAGAGACACAAGCATCCTCCTACTTAGATAACGGATTCCTTTATCAACTGAACCCAATTAAAAAACTGAAATAATGAGGAATTCATTTGATATCGCTGATCCTTATCATCACCATGTGTGCACAAGCGATTAAAGGTGAATGGCATCTCTATCATCATCTTTCTCTCTCTAAATCTACATTTCTTTTTAGTTGATTGACAGGAAACTATATGTAGGTATGTATGGAAGTCACATTGTGACTTTGTTATACAAGCTTTTATTCGTATAAACTGTTAATCCAGAAGGACAGAAAAATATATTTTTGAGTCATTTTTGTTTTCCCTTCAGGGTCAGTAGATAATTAGAAAAAGCCAGCGTATGGTATTAAGTCCTGGAACTTAAAGGGATAATTCAGCCAAAACTGAAAATATCATATTTTCTTTCTTTCTTTTACAGAACACAAAAGAATGAATTATGGCACACTCTTAATAATAAAGGTGTTTCATGATTTTTTTGTCTAAATGGTTCCACAAAGAACCTTTAACATCTGAAGAGCCTTTCTGTAAAAAGAAGGTACTTTAAATTATTATGAAAAGGTAAGAAAGATATGGTTCTTTAAAGAACCTTTGACTTAATGTTTCTCTGTGAAACCAAAATGGTTTTTCTATTCACTGTGAAGAACCCTTTAAGCACCTTTATTTTTAAATGTGTAAGAATGCTGGTGTTTCTCAGAAGAAAGTAAGTCAAGCGAGACCACTTTTATAACCTACAATGAATCGGTCAGCAGTGGTGAGTTCCCCCATGTTGAATAAATAAGAAGTTGTTTATTGGTCGTTGTGACATGTAATTTAAGTTGTTCACATGTTTTTTTTAGATTTTAGCTTGAAACTTCAAAGCAATCTAATGTATTTTTCAGGGTTATTTTTACTGCTGAGTTACTTTTTAAAATCGGCCGAACACCAAGTAAATGAGCAAAGTATTTCAAAATATACCCAAGACTTTTCTGCGACTGACCGTTGGCGAAATAGCGAATGAATTTTTGTGAATTAAAAAGATAGAGACATATAAAAGCATAAACCTCAAGAGATGTTAGGAAAGCAGATGTATTAAAAAGGAAAATGAGCTCTGCTCTTTCTACTTGTGAAGTAAAAATAAGGATTCCAAGTACTGAAGTCAGAGCCAAGGTCAGCGGGTATGTCGGAACTCCAACTGTGAGAGTTGAAAGGCTGAAATGCTTCCAGTTAAAGAAGTAGAAGCCATTAAATGTCATGTCACCATGCTCCTTTATGAGTAACTGATATAATCACTGGTGATGTGCACCAGCTCATGTGCAGCTCATCGCTATGCACACTACATACTAACAGTTCACCAACTATCTAACACCCCTGCGTCTTGCCTCTTGCTGCTCGAGACATGTGTGCCTTGCATATGAAACAGGCCTGTGTAATCCAATCGTGGAAATGTATGCCCTAAAGAACCACATTGCCTGCCTATGCATGTTGATAATCCTGTTTATATAATCCATGCAATGTTGGTTGGAATAAACCTTCCGAGTGACATTTAACTGCTTTTGATGCAAACATATTCTCCCGCAATCAATCATTTACATGTAGCATCCTGTGGATTTACCTCAGTACACTAATGAATGATTCCCCCACCATCCCTGCTGTGCGGAAGGGGTCAGCGCAGACCTCACCACAGATTCCCAGCTCTCTCGCATCACGATTGAACTCTGGAGACTCCAGCCGGCCCTGATGAATGGGTAGTGTAATGAGGAAGCACATGGCTTAGGTAAACCCAGCCCAGACAGTGTGCAGGTCGCAGACGGAGGGAAAACGCTCCACACGGGCATTAGAGATCTGATAATGGCTGAGGAAGAAGACGTCTCAGCGGGAGCCTGTCCAGAATTACTAGCTCCTTTTATAAAGTGCTATGGCTAGGGAATGCTAATGAGACATTTGATAAGCCATAGAGGGGTAAGTCAAGTGTGAGGTGCCATGACAGGAGGTGTGAATGCTCAAACTATGATCAGCTGTTGGTTGTCTTTGACTTGATGGAGATAAGTGGAGAGGCCCTCAACAAAGACTTTGTAAAGTATTGGCACCTGTTCCAGGGAATCGGGTAGACCTGAAGACATTTGTCGAGTAGTACGTAGAGACGACCTGCTTTACGGAGGCTTAACTTCTTTAAAAGAGGTTTTGGAAGTGAATATATTACTTAGGTCCCTATATTACAGCAGAACACTAGGGGCCCAATTCAATTATGTCTTTATCATACTTTCTCATATCTGATCAGTCCTCGTGAGACACGACCACATCATAATGGAACTGTTAACATTTACGCATAGTGAAATAGTCCCTTTAACTGTGACAGACTGCATTTTAGCATCACACTGGTGAATTTTACTATGCGCTCATTTGAATATTGCATATATGTACATTTTTGATGTACTCTTCATTTCTATCTCTCTCTTTCTTTTGGCGATAATAGTTTATACTCATTTCCTTTTTTATTTATATTATATATTATTTATTATTTATATTACCTTTGCTTTAACATTCACACCCATTTTCACACCCACCCAGAATTATTTTTCTTTTAAATATTTTATCTCTTAAATGCTAATCTAAATAAGCTCATTTAGATTGGCTTTGCTGTATATATTTGCTATATGTATAATTCTATATTATAATTAATAATAAAAATAGAAATATTACAATTTGGCACATAACGGCAAAACAAAAATTTTTATCTGTGTTATTTGACTATAAAGTAAAACAGGTAAAACGGTAAGTATAACAGGTGTTTATGTTTTAAGGAGCCATTTTAAATTGATTTGTATTTCTTTTGCGACCAAAGGTTGTGGCCTTCATGTCAGTGACGTTTGCTCATTAAGTGCCAATCAGAGAGTACCGCAGGCTGTGATTTGCCTGTCTAGTGACGGAGCACCTGTCAGCAAGTGGCAATCTCTCACCCTACATCTGCATGCTGCGCAGTGCCACTGCCTGTCCAGTTTCTCATTATCTCCGTGCCCTTTTACTGCCCACATGGCTCTGTAAGTGGGTCAGAGCTGCTTACATTTGCAGTCTCCAAAGTCCCAAATTTCTATCCACGCTCATTGATCAGCTAGGCTGTGACCCAGAAAGCACTGCTGTGGCTACCCACACTCTCACCGAAGTTCAGGGAGGAAATTTGGTGAGTTATGCACCATGTGTGTTGTAAATCATCTCAGTGTTACTGTTCTGGAATAACTAAGTTAGTACCGATGATTGCTTCTTTACTTGGATGAGTATAAAACATCTGTTAGACATTTTACAAGTAGTTTTTTTAATATGATTGCTACTGTAGCTTCTCAAAGGTTAACAGAGATACAAAAACCGATGTGATCAGAACAAAGAGCTATTTTTAGCAATAGTTTCAAGCAGACCACGTGCAGCTCGACACGTCCACTTCATTTCGCACCTAATTTTCAGGAGAAAGGTATATTGAGACAGTCAGCTCGTTTCCCTTCGCATCTGCATATTACATGTCCTGAGAGATTTGAATCAGATAAATTAGGGCATCTTTGATCCGACGGACACATCTGTCATTCATTAATGCTGTCACAGAGTCTCGAGAATACTGCCAGCTGAGGCTCTCCCAGGAGAAGATGTCTCTCTCTGTCTTTTTACGATGCTCAAGATAAAAACACAATTAAAACATTAGCTGGAATGCTCTGCTTAAAACATTTTTATTTTTCCCTCAAATGAGCAGTGCAATTAAGAACGTGAAAACTCTGCCGCCCTGGCAGGGGCTGTAATGGAATCTGGCAGCTCCGTGACAGGGGTGATTACGAGAACTTTAATTGACAACCTGTCATTCTTCCAACATTTCCGACAGACGGCGTGTATTGTTTCATCATTTGCAAACACTTAAGAACTCTTCTAAGACGCGCCGGCGTCATAGAGCGAGCGAACTACCGTAACCCCACAGCGTGTGTTTTAATCACGCTCCCCCGTGCAGCCTCGATGACCCGTGGAAATGTGGAGATGACAGCGGGATGTAGGCAATAAAGACTCACCATGCCCTCTTCAGCAGTTCTTAAATAGTGATGAGGTGCTCATAAGCAGCACTGCTAGAAGAATAATATCCCCTCTGAAAGGGTCCATACCTGCGAAGCCATGTCTAAGTGGACGTCTGCAGCCTGATGTGAAATTAAAAAATTCACCTCTTACTGTGACTCTAATTAAAAACACCGGAATCAACAATTTTGCATGCAAGACAGCACTTCAAGAAGAGATGCCTGGTGGGTTTGCCGTTTGCCGAGCGTTATTAGCATACTCTTATTGTCTATTCCTCTGTTTAGCCCTGGCGCATGAACTTTATCACCTCCGATGGTTTGCAACGCTGCTCCGTTTCTCTCCTCGGAAGGTTTTCACAACACTTTCATCTAAATGCATAATACTTGCAGCTGCGGAGTACTGCGAAAATGGCCATGCGCATGCATCCTTTTTCTGTTATTTTAAGACGATGCACCACAGACCTTTGAACCCACTGAAAATATGATGTATTCAGAATGAACAAAACAGCCCTCTCTGGGATTGTTGGTGGACTCCTTCAAGGTTGGCTAAACAAAAAAGAGAAGAAAAATCAATGGCTCTACAAAGAAATTTCTTCCAATAGTTTGAATACAGTACTCTTTATTCAAAAGCGAGACTGGTTCATGCTCGCGTTTGTATATTAGCTGTTCGTGAGCCCGCTATGAGCCTTAAACATTGATTTGCCAGAATCTTTTGTTTGATTGTTCTTCATATGTGTTTATCAGTCAAATTATGTGTGTTTGTAGTGGATGGATAAAAAGGCAATAGAAAGCGAAATAAAGCTCTGGCGTCCTCTTGCTTTTCCAATTGTTCTGCATCTGATTCTTTTGAAATGGGTAAATGTGTGATTCTACTGACTGTATGCTGCTTTCTTTACATTTCCTCTCCATTCAAGAACAGGTTGTTGTTCAGGAAGCAAACCAGGGCAGCCAAAACTTGTCAGAGTGGCAGAGTTCCTCTCCAGAGGAAGCGCATTAAAATGCAAAATCGACCCCATCTGGGTTTTGATTTGCAATGTAAATCCACTTTGTTGCAACACAGAAACATGAATGTGATCCCAGTATGTGAAACTCTTTGTTGAAGTGTGGTCATGATCTCTTTCTTGTCTTTTTTTTCCCCAATAAGTTTTTTTCATCCAGATTAAAATTAATTGAATTGGATCCTAATCTTGTTCGAATTGTGTCAAAAGGAATATATATATATATATATATATATATAGTGTAGGGTACAGAAATCTACTATCTCTCTCAATTTTTATTTTTTTTTTGCGCCCTCTGGGATCAGGAGCAATCTTAAGGCTGTTTTTGGCGATTAGGTCTTTGGTGTTCTCAGCTGAATGCCTCTTTTATCACGAATGCCATGGTCTTTTTCTCTGGCTGCCTGTGGAGAGGAGAGTGAGATGCGGCCTGGGATGTCAGTGATCAGCCACCCTGCTCAGCTCTGCCTGAGTCTCCTCTCTTCTCCTGGAGGGGCTGACATTGAGCTAGACTCAACAGATGACCCACACAATCACTGCAGCACCTGAAAATAAAATAGTTTCCCCTGGGCTCCCACCATCACAACATTTCCTTGTGT